>NC_057797.1:142728668-142900840 GCF_018294505.1 Triticum aestivum
AGTGGCGTCGGGGATGACACCACTGATGATGGCGCCGCGGATGCCACCACTGATGATGGAGGCGCACGCACAGATGGCAGCCAACCGAAGAGGCAATGGAAGGACCGGCGCCCGAACGTGCTCGACACCGTCAGGGAGGAATTTACTGAAGTGAACTCCGACGGGCATCCGACGGCGCCCAAACACGTAGTCAAGGGGTACTCGATTCAGCTCGGGTGCATTCTCCGGAGCACCGCCTCGATCAACACCGAGAACCTAAGGCATAAGGACCGAGGGAATTTGCGTAGCCTCCTCTTCACGAAGCTGCACGAACGATACAAGTTCCCTGCTGAGTTCGCAAACACACGCCTCTCGGGTAATAAAGTGAACGGTGCCGCCCTCACGACGATGAGCACGGCCCTGTCTACTTGGAAAAGCACGGCGAGGGCAATGATTGACAAAGGTGATAGTTATGAGAAGATCAAGGCGAAATATCCTTTGATTAGCGAACATGACTACAAGGAGTTCAAGATCAAGTGCAATAGCCCTGCAACCCCGAATCAAGTCAGTGGGGGGAAGAAATGCGGCAGTTGAACATAGGGGTCCACCAACTCGGTCCCGGCGGTTACAGAGTGGCGGAGCCTGTATGGGACAAGGAGGACACGGAGCGTGCCGAGCAAGGCCTGCCGCCCCGCTTCGAGAAATACAGTGACAAGCAAACCAGGAACTTTCTCAGGGCCCTGTACAAGGAGGACCCGGTAACAAAGGAGCTTACCACGGATCCGAAGACCAAGGAGCTTGAGCTTGTTCTGGTAAGGAATACACCCCCGCGTAATTAGCTCCATATGGTTGCATTCTAATTAATCCCCAATATTTCTAAATGGTTCACGTTCCTTCCGCGGGACAAAGAAAGCAGTAGCGCGGGGTCGTCTCAGAGCTCCCCTTTCGACACCCCTTTGAATAGGGCGTTGAACGTAATGAAAAACAGGGATAAGCTCAATAAGCCGACATCAGCTGGTCGTGTGGACGGCAAAGGCTTGTCCACAAAATGATCGTCATACTATGCCGCTGGTGGGCGAAAGGAGAAAAAGACCAGCTCGGAAAGCCAGTCGCGCGAGGTTGAAGCACTCAAGGCGCAAGTGGCGCGGATTCCGGAGATGGTCCAAGAGCAAGTGCAACAACAACTGGGATCGACGCTCACCGGCATTATGCCTACCTTGATTCATGGGATAACGACGTGGATTGCGGGTGGCCAATAGGGGCCGCCCCCGATTCCCAGCTTCACGGCCAGCAACTCGCACAACGCACAGGCGGCGCCATTGGTGTCTCCGGCGGCGGCTGTATTGGTGTCTACGGCGGCGGCGCCATTGGTGTCTCCGGCGGCGGCAGTATTGGTGTCTTCGATGCCGGCATTGGAGCTTAATGCACCCGAGTGTACGCCGGCCGGCACCTCGCCAGCAAGCGGCCCGTCCGTCAGTTGCACGCCCGCCGTTAGCGGTGCCTCGACATTAGCCGAGCTCGACGGCATCACGGTAACTAAGCCTCTCGGCCGAGGACTTCATATCCTTGCCTTTGATTGGGCATCCCTGATGCCCTACATGTTTTCGCAGGGCGCCGCCGACGTTCCTTGCACTCTCCTGCACTTCGTGGGCGGCGAGTTGGTCGATGTCGCCAAGGGTAGAATCGTTCAACCGGGCAACCCCGTGTTCCATGGTAATCCGATGCCACCCACAATGTATAGGGTTGAAGTGGTTCAGGTGCTGCCAGGCTGCGACGAGCTGTTACCTCCGATTCGACCCGCTGGGGCCGACGAAAAAGATGAGATGACCCTCAGTGCCTGCGTAAACTGGCCCCTGCTTTGGCCGAAGAGCCAGATTCGTTTGGGGGCGGGGGACACCACCCCACAGACAAGACCGCCAGTCGTGCCGGCGCCAAGCCATGGCAAGAACGCCGCAACGCTACCGGACATGCCGAACATCCCTATGGCACAGGATCCGGACATGCATATGGCACAGGATCCGGACGACGACAACAACGACGATGGTACATTTACCAACGTCGATAAGTACTTTGTCGAACATGGGTACGGTGACGAGTTATGCGGGCCTCCTTCTCAAGAACCCAAACAAGATGACCGCGATCTAGCTGGTACGGCGGAGAAACCCAATTGCAACAGGCGTCGTCTGGCGTTCAGTTCTCAGGAGACGCCTCCAGCTGCCGCCTTCACCGAGCCTCAGATAGCGGAGGTGCCAAATATTATCAGCCCCAACACACTCAAGAAGGCGGTCTGTGAGCAGAACTCGGTCCCATTACAGCAGATCAAGAAGAACGGCCGGAAACGGCAGACTAAAAAGGCCGCCGGTGTGAGCCAGCCGGCACCGAGTACGATCTGTGCTCAGGAAGGGCCACCTTCACCTAAGGATATCTCGAGGAGGGTGCATGTGGCGGGTAGGGCGATGCTACTGACAAATATGCTCAATGCTGCAACCGGTGCTATGCGGAGTCTGCACGACAGTGTTCTTTTTTTGGAGAAGCGGCATCTCAGAGAGAATGATGTGGCATACCCGGTTTTCGTGGCCAAGGTGCCAGAGGGCAAGGGCTTTGTGGATGGCACCATCGGGGGTACGATCGTCCTGCGGTTTGATGACATCTTTGCTATGTTCAACCTTCATCCGCTGCACTACACCTTCGTTCGGCTGTTTTTGCTGAGTATGGAGATGCGGATCATTAGAGACAAGACCCCGGACATCGTGATCGCCGACCCCTTCTACATGCGTGCCAAGCTCTTGAGCAGCGCTGGGGACCGCCAAGTCGCGAGTTCACACCTCGAAGACGTCATTCTGGCAAACCCAGATAAGGATAACTTCCTTGTGGCTTACTTTCCCGAGTAAGTCATCCCTTAACCGCCCCGTAACATATGATTTCTTAGATTTCGATCGTTATTTTTTTTCTAACATTCCGTGTTCTGTGCAGTGACACACATTGCACACTCATCCTCTTAAGCCCGAAATATTCCATGGCCACGTATTTCGACCCGAACCGTAACTCCAAGATAGACTACACAAATATCAAGAAAGTTCTTGATGATGTTCTCCCCGGCTACGCCAAATCTGGAGGCACCTTCCCCAGGGCAGTTCGTAAGTACGGCAAGCACATGTTTGCCCACAATACGATGTTCTGCTGCGTCAAGCAGCCGCCTGGCGGTTAGAAGGATGCCTACTACGCCCTCCATCACATGCGGGCGATCATAAGGGACCATCATCACCTTCTGCTACCAAATAATCTCAAAGATTGGGCCGCGAGCTTGTCGGCAATCCAGGACGCGGACATCAGACAAGAATTCTTCCGCATCCAGTCGGAGTTTGCGGACATCATCCATCAAGATGTCCTTCATACCTCGGGGCAGTTCTTCCTCAGATATCAACCGTCCAACATTGAGATAGACGGAATGCTACAAATGCAGGCTGACAACGCCCGCGATTTCATGACCATCACGACAGACGGCGGCTTCATCCATGCTTCTGTCCATGAGTCGAGTCGAAAGTAGTGATGTGTAGTTCTGAAACATTGATTGGCTCATGTTGTAATTAAACTTTAATGAATTGTATGTCTCTTTGGTTTGGACAGTCGTTCAACTTAGATGTAATCGATGCTATTTATTAGTAGGACCATGAATCGTGCTATTAATGTCTTGCTTTTCTCTTCCGATCCTTTTGTTGCATACTTATATATTGCTTATGTATGTATTGTCTGTTGTTTGGCTTGTGCATAGAGATGCCGTCGTATGTCGTGTACAAGGGTAAGGTTCCCGGAGTCTACGACGACTGCGAGGAGTGTCGGAGACAGGTTCACCGTTTCAGCGGTAACAGTTACAAAGGATACACCACTAGGGCGGAGGCGGAATCTAGATACACCCGCTATCTAGCGGGAGAGAGGAGGGAGCGTTGGAGGAACCGGATGAAGACCAGTTTCATCGTGATGATGCTCATCGTGATGACCGCAGCTCTCTTCTATGTGATGGTAGTTTAGATGATCGATATCGACTTGTAATGTGAAGACAAACTCGATACTCGCGGTCTCAAGACTTGTAATGTTTTATCTTTGTTCGGTCTTTTGAATTCGGAGACTAATATGATGAATTGTATTCGGAGACTAATCTTCTATTGTATTTGATGAATCTGCTGTTGCTGTGTGCTACTATCTATATTCTGCCAAATAATATATTTTGTAACCTGTGTAAAAATCAGAAAAGTAAAAAAAAATCTAATATTCATACTAATGGCGCATCACTACAGAGTGCGCCATTAGTATGCTAAAGTATACTAATGGCGCATCACCAAAGAGTGCGCCATTAGTATGCCAAGTATATTAATGGCGCATCCATCCGCAGTGCGCCATTAGTGTACCAAAGCACATAGTTAAATATGGCCCCTGGGAGGCATACTAATGGCGCATGGTGTTATATACTAATGGCGCACCAGTGGTGCGTCATTAGTAATAAATACTAGTGGCGTGATACTAATGGCGCACCAGTGATGCGCCATTAGTAGGCAAAACTGGTGCGCCATTAGTAGGCCTTTTCCTAGTAGTGCTTGCACTTTACCTCGACACCTTTCACCAATGTGATCAAAGCTACCACTTGTAATCCTTCCCACGGCAGTTGGGAGACCCAGGTAGCGTTCGGTAAAAGCTTCCATAAAAATACCAAGTACTTGTTTAATTTCTGTCCTCAATTGATCTGAAGCATTTGGACTGAAATAAATGACACTCTTCTCCCTGTTAACTGCTTGGCCGGAGCATGCAGCATATAACTGGAGAATTTCATTCAATCTATGTGCGCTTTGTACATTTGCATTCATGAACATCAAACTGTCGTCCGCAAAGAGCAGATGATTAATCCAAGGTGAATGTACACTCACCCTAATTCCTCTATCAACCAGTGCACCACCATAATGATTCATCAAAGAAGTGAGGCCTTCTGCACATATGAAAAAGCTAGTCATTTGCTTTGAGAATACACAGCTATGAAACCTGTCAATACGGTATGCGAGGTCCCACCAGTGTCAACTTTTAGTCAGATGATATAGAGTTTGCATGCATGTGTTGCTATTCTCTCTCTTCTCTCTTCCAAACTAATGCATCCATTTATTTCACATTTAGTACCTTAAATCATTCATATCTCATAAACCAAAATTCCACTTCCAAAACTTTTTATATATTTGAACTCCTGTTAAGACCTTTAAAACAAGACCGATTTTGCATAAATTTTTAATCGGTTTAAAATTTATGAAACATATTTCACATAAATCATATCTATTACAATATCACATTTTTGAAAAAAATTATTTCACTCTTCTCAAACCAAGGTGACATTTCGGTTTCATATTGTTTTCATTTTCAGAACCCATATTTCACTTTTCATATGCTTGTTTCAGAAGAAAGAAATGATATCTATTTCAATTCCACATTTTTGGAATAACATATTTCTCACTTTTGAAATAAACTATTACACATTTTTAAATAATCATTTTCATAAGTTAACATTTCAGTTACATAGTATTTTCATTTTTAAAACTCACATTTCACTTTTCACTTCCTTGTTTCACAAAAATCACATCTATCTCAATTTCATATTTTTAAAATAACACGTCTCACTCATTTGAAATAAACAGTTACACATTTTCAAATAATCAGTTTCACAAGTTGACATTTCAGTTTCATATTATTGTCATTTTCAAAAGCCGCATTTCACAAAAATCACATATATTTCCGTTCCACAGTTTTCAAATAACATATTTCACTTTTTAAAAAATGTTACACATTTTCAAATAATCAGTTTCATAAGTTTACATTTCAATTTTATGTTGTTTTTTTACTTTCAAAACCTATATTTCACTTTACACTGGTTTGTTTCCCAAAATCACATCTCACATTATTGAAAAAGCATATTTCTCTTCTAAAATAAACCGTTACACATTTCAAAATTTTCAATTTCACAAGTTGACTTTAAGTTTCACATTTTTTTCACTTTCAAAACCTAGAATTCACTTTGCACTAGCTTGTTTCACAAAATTACATCTATTTCAATTTCACAATATTGAAAAAGCATATTTTGTTGTTTTGAAGTACATTGTTACACATTTCATAATTTTCAATTTCACAAGTTGAGATTTTAGTTTCACATTTTTTTCACTTTCAGTAGGTGTATTTTACTTTTCACTGGCTTCTTTCATAAAAATCGCATCTATTTCAATTGCACAATTATGAAATAAATTATTTTACTCTTTTGAGATAAAAATGTTACACAATTCCAAATAATTAGTTTCACAAGTTGACATTTGAGTTTCATATTTGGGTTTAATACGTTTATTTGAAAAATGTTATTGTCAAATATTTCTAGTGAAAAAGGTTATTTTCGGATTTTTCTAGTAAAATGGGTGTATTTCAAATATTGGTCTAGAAAGTTCTTGGCGCCAGGAGTCCAAATATATAATAAGTTTCAAAAACGAGTCTATAGTTTCAAAGATATGGTTGATTTAAATTGTCTAAGAGGAAATAAAGTCTATAGATTTGTTCTGCAGGTAGAGTAAGAAGAGAGTCTTGCATGCATACCGTCCCTAACAAAAGGTGTATTTTAGGGTCCATTATGCCGCCATTGAATTTGATTTGACTACAAATAGAGATACAAGAAATATACTAGTGATATAAATCTAGATGGGCCATACAATTTCACGTATCTCGGAAAAAATTGGATAACCTTAGATCTATCGATACATGACCTAACCTAAAAAAATGACTTTCCGGAATGGTCATGCCAACAGGAAAAGGAAGGCGTCATGGATTGGTCACCTTCAACTCTTGAAAAAGTCAAATGTACTTCGTCACAGATGACCGTTTATCTCAACAGCTTGTCCTTACAAAAAAGGCTTTTGCCCCGTTTTATATATCAATCACAGCTCCAGTACAAACACACCCCACGACAACACACGCACACAAGGCGGGATACATAGGAGCTGAGCGCAGCAACACCGCCCCTAACACTACAAGAGCAATCGGGGACCTTCAACGTGAACACGCCACCGCAAAGAGATGAAGCCACATATGACGAACCGTAAGCTCCAAGGCGGCGCCTCCAAGAAGGTTACGACGCTAGCGCGCCGCCACCGCCTGACCCGTGGGTCAGAGTTTCCCCTGGAGCGACACGATGACCGGTGAGAGCCGCGACGACGCCTTCAAGAAGGTAACGCGCTACGCCGCCGCCGGTCCGTCCGAAGATAGAACATGTTTTCACCCCAGCAAACACTCACCGCCACCACACCCCTGCCACCATGCCGCCCACACGACCATGGTCACCGGGCAGCACCAAGCCACGGGCTTTGCCCATGAGCACCGCGCTACCACCATCAGGCCGTCGCCCCGGCATCCAAGACCTTGACACCACCGCACCCGAGACCCGTCGCTACCTCAACCAAAGATACAAAGTGAAAAGGTCTCTCCTTTACACACCCCTGGACAGCCCCGGCGCCGAGACCCAAAGGGCCGGCCCAAAAAAGGCCTCCATCACCCGTCCTGCTGCACCAGGTGCAAGACAAGCTCGGTCCCGCCGTCGGGCGCGAGACGAGGTCGGTCCTGCTGCCGGGCGCGAGACGAGCTCTGTCTCGCAGCCACGGGCGCGAGACGAGCAATGGACCGCAACTGGGAGTGGTCCAGCCCTATGACGAGGGTAGAGCCCGGACGACGAGGGGAAGAGTCGAAGGTCAAAAAAGGCCGCTCACCAATGACCGACGCCGGAGGAGACCAGCCGCCGCCGTGAAACGATCCAGACCACCACCATGAGCTACCACCACGTCGTGGCAGCCCACATCCACGCCAAGACCCCGAGGAGCAGCCCCGAGCCACTTTGCAGCAGCTGCGACACGCCGCCGAAGACGCAGCCCACCCTCGGCCATGGACGCCCGGCGCCCCGCCACCCCGCAAGGAGCAACCAGACCGTCGGCCGCCCCGCCACCACCTTAGCCAGGTCGCCGCCGCCACCCACACGACTGCCGCCGCCACCACCCGGATCTGGACAGGGGCACCCAGATCCGCCGCCAGCAAGGTTCCCGCCCCCGGAACCCCAAGAGCCGCCGCCAGGAGGGAGAGGGGGCGGCAGGACCACCGGGACGCCAGCACGCCGGGGGGGCGGGGGGGAGCAGAGCCCGAGGACGGGCGACGACCGCCGCCGACGATGCAGAAGGTCGTGCCCCGCGACGCAAGCCTCCGGCGCGCGGGAAGAAGACGCCCCGCCGCCTACGCCGCGCGGCCTTTGGGCGGCGACGCGACCGGCGGCGGCGAGGGGAGGGAGGCCGGGGAGGGGGACTGGGGAGCGGCGGTGCTAGGGTTGCCTCCCTGAGTCGCCCGCGGGAGCGACTCGGGAGCGGGTCGCCCGTCGACCCGCGGGAGCGACTCCAAGTATACTCCAGCAGCTTGTCCTTGAGACCTTGACATGCAAGTCTTGAATGCATCGTCTCCTGATGGCGTGGCGCGGCCGGCCGATGACCCGCATCACGCACGGGACCGTCGAGTGACGTAGCTAGGGGATGACCAGGGGTGGTCCATGGACCACCTTGAAATTTATGTAAATATTTTTATTGATGAACTATCCTGACCAGCCCTGACGGGTCTCGGGTAGGTGGACGACCTGCTTCCATCAGGAGACGGACCAGCCGGATCGATCAGGTAGCCTCGGCGAACCACGCAGCCGATCGTCCAGCGCAGTAGAAGGATAGCGAAAACGACCGGGACCTACTACCCAGAGCAGCTGAGCTGCCGATGGATCGAGATCAGCTCAGCAATTGATCCCAGGAGCACTTGCATTTCGGTACTGCTGTCAAATCACCGTCCAGCGGAGGTTTCGTGTCTGAATCCGACTTCTTCGTATGCTTTTGTAGATGTTTCTCCTCAGACAACAACTGACAAAACAAGTGTTTTTAAAAAGGTAATATCACCAGAAGTTATAGAACTTACGCTCGACGTTCAGTTTGGTGTTAGAACTTTGAAAATACGAATTTGTGGTCATCTAACTTGACATCGCGTGTAAATACGGTCACAACATATGCATGTGGACGTATCAGGGTGTATGGCCGCACCTGTTAGTGAGTGGTGACGCATGATGGATTTATTTTGCACAAAACACCCTCATATTTTTTATTTCTGAAAAAGTCAAATTAGTGAAAAATGGGGGAGAGCCTGGAATCCAACCCACGACCAATGTTCACCACAGCAGCCACTCTAACCAACAAGCCATCCCTGTTTGCATGTAACGTATGGGTAGCTAAGTTAGATGTACTGAGAGCTTAAATGATATTTATTTTTTTGCATCTATGAGCAGTGGATGTACATCTGCAGCCCATTTAAGCTATGTTAGTGGTCCTTTTTTCTTACCTGAAACATGTAGAGGCGCGCACTGCTACAGTGATTCATTTAAGCTACTTTAGTGGTCCTTTTTTCTTACCTGAAACATGTAGAGGCGCGCACTGCTACAGTGATTCCGTTAAGCAGGATGAGAAGTCATGTCCAGGTAGGTTGACGCATTAAGATCAACATATAATGCCATCAACATAGTACTTACAAGTATTTTCTTTTGAGAAACACACAGTACTTACATGTGGAGTGGTAAAACAATGTAAGTGATACTAATTGCACATCAGGATGGTTTGACATAGCAGTAAATACAGTGACATTTCATCAATCAAGCTCCTATGCATGGAAATCTGTTCTTTCTCCGTCTGTCACTCTGGCAGGCTCTCTTTGGCAGTATCCACAAGATGCGTGTCTTTCAGAAGGTGATCGTGCTGATGGCTTATTTTTTAACATACTGAGGCTCATTTTGCATATATTTTTTGCGAACTCAAAACCTTGTATTACTCAATCATGGTCTCATTACAATCATCAGCAACTACCTCCAACACTTCAGGAGGACCCGACCCTAACCAAGTCATAGTCCTATTATTTAGGCGACCAAAAGAAGCTAGCAAGTCGCTCGCCTTATTCCGAGAACAAGCGACGTGAGTAATACAAGTTTGATGAAGACTTAACAAATCTCTAATCTCACTAACTAAAGACGAGTAGATCGAACGATCAATATCACCACATGTGATCATGGCCACCGCAACAGAAGAATCAAGCTCAACTTGTATCGGCAATGTAGTTCGTTGGACCGAAGCAGTCAGGCCCTCCGGGCAAGCGCGAAGTTCAGCCTCCAACACATTCCGGCATACCCATATCGCCCTGCATGCAGAAAAGATGATACCTCCTGACTCATCTCTTAAGATCATGCCTGCCCCAGCATCTCCACATGACACAAAAGCTCCGTCCGTATTCAGTTTTGTCCACCCCTACTTCGGTTTTTCCCAACGAGGTAGCTTAGCCTTTACAGCAGCCGTTTGAAGATCCATCATCATACTGGCTTTCCCTTTCACCGAGTCCACCCCTTTATCGTTCTTAATGGCCATCAGAGAGTGAAGGTAACTCTGTAGGAAACGGACCGATACTTCCATCTGCAGTGTCGGTTTATGATGCACCACCTCATTGCGTATGTACCAACTTCTCCAGAACACAAGGAGAATCATACACCTCTCAATATCACTCATAGGCGCGAGAACTTGCAGTAGCCACTCCCTACCACAATTAACAATTGACTGTAGCTGAGGTAATCTCCAGACTTTGGCCATTCTCAAATAAAGATCCCTCCCCAATTGGCAACACACGAACGGGTGAAAATTATCTTCCGTGTCTACTCCACAAACCGGGCAAACATTTGTGGTCTCCAGACAAATCTTATGCTTATTTTTCCATGTTGGCAGTCCATCCGTCGCGACCCTCCATGCAAAATTTGCCACTGTTGGCGGAGCACCACACCTCCAGATGAACTTCCAGCAACTTCTTGCCCCGGTCGGCGATGAACTGGAAGATACTGTATTGGACCTGTGAATCTCGTCGAACGCAAAGTGGTATGCACTCTTCACAGAGAAAACACCCATCTTGTCCGGCCCCCATGCAAGAATATCCTCGCCACGCCTAGGTGAAACCCTGATCTTCAAAATCTCCATCACATCTGCTGGCATGAAATATTGGTTCAGAGTTTGAACTTTCCATGTCCCATTATCGTTCAAAAGATCAGAAACATATCTAATGCGACATACACCCTGCCTCGTGATCGGTTTGTAAGAGAAAGGCCTCGGTATCCAACTATCACACCACACCCGAATGCTTCTCCCATCACCTATTCTCCAAATCAAGCCTTTCTTTAACAGATCCAAACCATGGCTAATAGCCTGCCATGAAGATGAAGCATTACCAGTAAACACCTTGTCTTCTAACTTGCCCGCCGGGTAGTATTTAGATTTGAGCAGACGGGCACACAAGCTATCCGGCCTTGTGATCAACCTCCACGCTTGGCGAGCTAGCAAGGCTTGGTTGAATAAACGAAAATCTTGGAAACCTATTCCACCTCTATCCTTTGGTTGCATTAGATAGTCCCACCCCTTCCAATGCACCTTCCTCTTCCCCTTCTCCGATCCCCAATAAAAGTTCCTCACCATTCTTGTGAGATCATCGCACACCGAGAACGGGAGCTTAAACACTCCCATTATATATGTGGGTAAAGCTTGGGCGACCGACTTTATGAGTACTTCCCTTCCCGGCTGCGCCAAAAATCCATCTCCCCACTGGACAAGCCTTTTCGTAAGGCTTGTCTGAAGATTCTAAAACTTCCCTTTAGACATGCGACCCTCGGGTGTGGGAAGACCCAAGTACTTCTCCTCAAAAACCATGCTTTTGACGTTGAGAACATCCCTGACCTGCTCTTGAAAGGGAGCCGGGCAAGATTCTCCAAAGAAAATAGAGCACTTATCATAATTCAAGCTTTGCCCTGTGGCCATACTATAAAGATCCAAAGATGCTTTAACCTGCTCCGCTTGATCCCTCGACGCCTGAAAGAACAACATGGTATCATCTGCAAACAACAAGTGGGATATGCCTGGAGCTCTCCTACAAATTTTCACGGGAACAATATCGCCGGACTGCACCTTGCTTTTCGAAATAGCTGAAAGTCCATCTGCCACAAATAAGAATAAAAATGGAGAGAGAGGGTCTCCTTGCCGTAGCCCACCCGACGGTGCAAATGAATCCAGAAGAGTTCCATTTAATTTAACTGAATACCTCACCGATGTGACACACGTCATTATCCAATCAATTCATCTGTGAGAGAACCCTAACCTTTGCATCACCTGCTTCAAGAAAGCCCAATCAACTCTATCATAAGCTTTTGACAAGTCCAGCTTATATGCACAAAAACTCCTTGAGGGATCCTTCTCCTGTTTAATATAATGCAAACACTCGAAGGCTACCAGAGCATTGTCAGTAATCATCCTGCCTGGTATGAAAGCACTTTGCTCCACCGAAATTATGTCATCTAACAAAGGTCTTAACCTGTTAACAAGGCACTTGGAAATTACCTTGTACGTGACATTACACAGACTTATTGACCTATAGTCAGACATCCTTACGGGATTAGATATTTTTGGAATGAGCACAATTGATGTATCATTAACCCCCTCTGGCATAACACCAGAGTCAAAAAACTCTCTGACTGCAGCCAACACTCCCTCCTTTACCGTACTCCAATTCCGCTGAAAGAAACGCGCGGGAAACCCATCCGGCCCTGGTGCCTTCAAAGGCCCAATTTGAAACAATACATCAGAGATCTCCTTATCCGTAAACGGCGCACATAACTTGTCATTATCAGCCGGCGTCACCACATGTTCAAACAAGCTTACTACTTCAGATGCATTCAAAGTAGTGTCAGCAGCAAAAATATTGTGGAAATACTCATTAGCAACATTGCTCATCGCTGCAAACTCGGTATGTACGGTACCAATACTGTCCATCAATTCCCTGATCTTATTCTTCCTCGCTCTCCACACTGCTTTACTCTGAAAGTACTTTGTATTGCGATCTCCCTCCTTCAACCAGGAAATCCTCGACCTCTGCATCCACAACATCTCCTCCTGGTACAGCAATTCATTCATTTTATCCATCACACTCCTTATTTCTTCCCTGTCCGCATTCATGTGCATCAGCTCCTCTAATTGGCTTCTAGACCGTGCAAGTTCTTTAGTTACATTACCGAATTTTCTGCTCCATGAACCCAACGCAGCCATTGTTTTTGACAGAGGCTCATTTTGCATTTGCAATTTCTTCAAGATATTTGTAAAACATAATTAATGAAGTTATGTTCTAAGAATATTATACATAAAAACTATCATTAGTGCATAAAAACATTTAAATATGAACTTGTGTATTATATGAAAAATAGTTAATACCGACATTGAAAATGTTTGTTAAATAAATATGTTTAACGAATCCAAAATGTATAGACTCGCAGCTTATATTTAAATTATGCAAAATGATGAATTCAAACATTTACGTGCCTATATGCAGTACAGTGTGGTTGTTAAAAAATGTGAGGGTGTTTTGTGCAAAAATTAAGTAAGCTGAGCGCCACCACTCACTAACAGGTGGGGCCATACACCCTGATACGTCTGCACGCGTATTTTGTGACCATATTTGCATGCGATGTTAAGTTAGATGACCACAAATCCGTATTTTTAAAGTTGTAGCACCAAACTGAACATTGAACGCAAGTTCTATGACTTACAGTGATATTACCTCTTTTAAAATCACCGCTAAGAATCCTCTCGTCTAAACATGAAACAATGGAAAATATTGCAGTATTATTTCGACTCCCTGCTTCCATCACAATGGCGACCTTATATGCCTTGCATTATGCGCACAAGCCTAATAGCACGGATGTGTAGCAAACGTGTCCCTTAATTAGTGTTAGCCTTCTCTCTGAATTTAGAGAGGAAGAAGAGCATATGCCCACCATAAATGGACAACATCACCCCTAAACTTCAAAACCGGTTAATTGATCCCCTAAAGTTTAGAGAACCTAAAAAAACAGCCTCGAAGTCCATTCTAAGTGGTCTGGATAGGTGATAGACTGACTATAAACATCAAGTTTAGCAAAATTATTTGGTCAGCAATCAACTACCGGCTAGCTGACAAGACAGTCAAGATCAAGGCCCATTAAGCACCAAGGAAAAATACACGTATCATCCGGTGGAGTTTGTGATCTATATAGATCCCCAACTGTCTACGCTCACAATGTTAACGTTCCACAGGTGCTGCGTCCTACATTTCCTTTTTCTGACATTTGGACTGCTTTATCCACTCACGGCACTCCTCCGCGGTACCTTTGGGATGCGCAAGCTGCCACTTCACTAGCCTTTCTTTCTGAAAGTGTGAATAAATCTTGCATTAATAATGTCGACAACTAGAACAATGTGATCACTTACAAAGGGAATGGAAACATCAATGTGTACCCATTCTCTGACCAAGGGACCTTCTCCGATGCCCAAAACTCCCATGATGTCTTTCCCATCGAGCAGCGGACCTGTATCTATCTTCCATGCATCGTCGAGATCTGAAGAACCAAATGGTTAAGGTATAAATCAGGACAGCAAATCAGAATTTCAGACTAGTACTGACTGACTCAGTCGGTACTTCACCGAAAATAATTCGGCATCATCAGGTAGGAAACTGAAAATAATTCTGCATCATCAGGTAAGTTCTTTACCGAGGTCGGTTATTAAACGCTCAACTCTGATATATATCTCTTTTCTTCTATTTAGCTCATCCTGCTGGCTGAAGGAACCATTAGCACTGTGGGCTTCTGGATAGGACAGAGTGGATATCAACAGTGCCAGACGCCAAAGGTCCTTTATTCCAAGGAGTAGAAGTCCTGAAATGCTTACACCGTCACAAAATTTTGGTCTAGCAACAAAAAAGGAGCAAGAATGTCATGCAAGAATAGATCCAATTGATTCATCGACAGCAACTATTCCAATATTCTAATAAGTTTAACCAAATATATCGAATGATCAAATCAAGCAATTGACATCACAGACATGGGGTTATAGAGAACCCGACAATATAAAAAACGTTCAGAATTTGAAAACAAGCATGTTCAGCACTGACCTGCCAAAACGCGTGCTACCATGTCTGTTGGTATCTCAAGATATTTGTCATTCGGGTTCTCTTTAACAGTTTCCAGATTTCCATTTGACTCGAGGAAAATAATTAAATCGGCAAACTTGTCACTTGCAGCATGTATTTGGACAATCTTTAACAGCAGAAATAAAAAGATCATGAAAAGTTATAATCCCAAGGCGTACGATATGCAGAAACAAATGCTGTTGGAGGCTGCTCAGGAAACTGTACCGCTTCAGCATCAGAACCATTCAACTTTAGAGAGTTTCCAATAATATAGCGAACGACCTCCTGCAGATGATGCCACAAACTTGGTAATGTACTTGCTTCAAAACCGACCAAATTAGCTCAATTAAAGCACCTAATATCCAGCTTCGTCAGCTTACTTACAGAAGAACTGACCCAAGTCTTTTCTAGAGAACAATTCAACAAAATTTAAGTACATAACAAAAGAATTTTTTTTCCTGCTTTAACAGATACAATTTTTGAATCAAAAAGGGTGAAGATGATGCAATAGTAGCATCTAATATTTGTACTAAGATATATAATATGATTTCGATGAACCAAGACTGCTCTCTCCAGTCATTCTACTTGCAAGCAAAGTTCGAGCTTGCCTCCTTAAATAGTTACCGTTTGCATTGAAGTTTGGAGGATTCATGAGTTAGATGTTACCTTTTTCTTCGTGTACACCATATTTCGAACTGGAGTAAATAGTGCACTATACATGCAAAGCCTTCTCTGTTCATCCTAAACAGCATCACAAAACTTAATTAGTGTTATGAAAATAAAAGGAAATTATTTGCAGGTAAAAGAATGTCAGTCATAACAAAAAGCATGTATAGTAAAGTTGTATACCATAGGAATCATCAGTTTTTCTATAATTAAGATGAAACTGTGATGAGGATCTTAGTATCAAATTTTTTTGACAAGAAAACACTAGGAGAGGCTCCTACTGCTGTATTATTATATATAGTGGAGGATTTACATGGAATATTACAAGTCCATCAGCAAAATTCTATGACCAAATTACAAAGATCTGAGAAAGAGTTTAATAGATGATATAATGTCCTTTTGGAATCTATAACGAAGAAACTCAAAAAACTGTTCGCAACCTTCTCAACCAGGTTCAGAGTGATAATACTGTGTGTAATCATTTATAAGATTTACTGAATTGATAAACAGATTCATTTTTTTACGAAATTGATTAACAGATATTGGAAAATGGAGAAGCTTTACTTGGTAGTACCAACCATGATTTCAATCGGGTGCAAAAAAAATGTATGTGCCCTGTTTTTGTTTGTAAAAAATGAATCCCACACAGTTTACAGATAAGAATAAGGGTAATGTTGGTTACACTTTCGACTCTGCTCAAAATGTTACACCCTTGACTATAAGCATTTTAAAACCATCACTGAAAAGTATTTTAAGCCAAGCATGGAAGATAGAACAAAGAAAAAAAAACATGCATAAATCATGTCAGAGTACGATATTTCACGGTATATCCTTAACAAGACATGCTGAAAATCTCAGACCTGCGACATGGAACCAGAACCACCTCTGAAAACAGAGCAGCCAATTGATTGTGCAAGATTCCATGCTGCTTCAATATGTGAAACACATAGCCTGCGTCAACACAAGATACGAGATGAGACTGAGTTGAAGTAAATATGCCAATGGAAATAAACACATCAGTGAACACTGGTGGTGTAAAACTCTACGAATACAGAAGTTCGAAGTGTAATTTTGCCAGACATTGTTGCATATATTGAAAACATGGAATAATTACATATTAGAATATGGACATACCAATCATGTTTGTTGAGAACTGGAGGAACTGTTTTCTCAGGAAATGCAAAAACAACGTAAAATAATCCCAAATCACGGATATGGCACATTGCATCAACCGGATATTTGTCTGACATCATGTGGTCAACCTGCACAATGTACACTTAGATAAAAATGGTGACCTAGGGTTTTGCATGATATCAAAAGATTAAAAAGAAGTGACAACGAAACATGGCTTGGCAATAAGAAGTGTAGAAATCAAACTTCCTGACCAATACGTTCTCTGCTAATCTTGCTACCAAGATTCAACTTCACTTTTTCATCAGAAGCGGCTTCCTATAAATTTTCAGCTAATGTAAAGCTGAATCTAGCAGCTGTCAGAGATAAATATTGGCACATACAACGGAAATTAATGTTCCAAGTCACTGTTCAACTATTTAATTAACTAGAAAGGCTATGAGTTGACTACTTATGAACACACATATAAGATTTTGACTTACAAACATGAGAAACATTTTTACTTCTTTTCATGTCATATAGTGTGTAATATTAGCAAATCAATTTATACAACTTTGTAATCTTAATGGTTTAGATAGTAGCATCATAAAATTAAAGGATAAAACTATAGCAAGAGTTATTGGAGATCAGGTATGTGATGTTTGAATATACCAAATCGGATTGCTCAAAGAACCCTCAGGGGATCATCGAGGAATGTAACTTTGGCTGGTAAAGGAGTAACAATAAGGCCTTTCTTCAGATCTTCAAGACCTTCATAGAGTATAGGATCGATTAATTATGGTTACATAGAAGCACGGATTTTAAACTGGTCACATGAGTTTACAAACGTATAACGGCTAAACTCACCTCTTCCAGTTAAATCTTCCACCGATTTCGTGTTGATATTATAGAATAAGCTGCCCAAATTCAAAATTCAGAGAGGACAAAATAGGATACTATATTAAAAATAAACATTGTAGCAATGAAAGCATAAATCTAAATACCCAAAAAATATCATTTGAAAATGAAAATTGTATTACCTATTAATTGTTAGGTCCCTGCGGAATGCATCTTCTTCGGGCGTACCATCCTCCTGCACATCAACAAGTATGACATACCAGTAAACTAGCAAATTGGTGCACAAGGTCTGTAAAATGAGTATGCAAAGCAATTCTAAGTGCATGTGCATACCACAGTGGGAATACGACTGTTTTCAGCATATTTTTCGGACCTCAAGTTGACAAAATCAATCCAGATGTCAGAGATGTCAGATAGATGTATCCTTGCGGTTTCCAAGTGCTTAGATTGGCTGGGATTGCTGAAGGAAACTATAAAATGTCACAAGTTCAGGATAAAAGGCATTTAAATTACTGCATATGTTAATGCGAGAAAGTATGGTACACTTGGGAGCTAAGAACATGTATGAGAGAAGTGCATATGACACCCCCCAACTGTAGCCCTAGTCTAATATACACCCCCCAACTCCAATACCGTCTAATATACACCCCCCAACTCTCAAAACTGGCCATAATTCAACCCTCCCTTCCCTGTTGACCGGTTTTGACCCAGTTTAACCGGTTTTGACTGAGTGAACAGTAAAAATAATATTTTAAAAACCATAAATATTTTCTTTGAAAATTTTCAAAAATGTTCCAAGTTCTTTTCACCGCGTGAACAGTAAATTAAAAAAAATCACCTTTTCAGCATGTTTGGACACCTGAGTAAATTCGAGATGTCCGTAAATTCGAATTTTTTTTCAAAATTTCAGCTTGGTGAACAGTAAAATCGGTTTTTTAAAAACCCTTTTTTGCATGGATGATGTTTGAGTGCGTGGTGATTTTTTTTGGATTTTTTTCCCGAAATATTGTTCACCATGCTGAAAATTTTGAATATTTTTCGAATTTACGGACATCTCAAATTTACTCAGGTATCCAAACATGCTGAAAAGGTGATTTTTTTTTAATTTACTGTTCACGCGGTGCAAAAACTTGGAACTTTTTGAATGTTGTCAAAAAAAAATTTGTTTTTAAATTTTTTATTTTTTACTGTTCACTCGGTCAAAACCGGTCAAACTGGGTCAAAACCGGTCAACAGGGAGGGGAGAGTTGAATTCTAGCCAGTTTTGAGAGTTGGGGGGTGTATTTTAGACGGTATTGGAGTTGAGGGGTATATATTAGACTAGGGCTAGAGTTGGGGGGTGTAATATGCACTTCTCTCAACATGTATATAACACTCTGCTTGGACCAAAAGGTGACCTATCCTATGGTACACTTATGAACATGTACAAAACACTTGGCTTGGATAAAATAGTGGCTCTCCCTGCCTCTATTAAACTCAACTCAAACAAAATTGAAATGCACAGAAGTGTTAAGGCTATAAATCTGAAAGAAATGGCAAATGATATCAGCTATAGTAAGATTGCATACCATGGGATAATACAAGGTTCTTTCAGCTCCTGACCGATCACCTTGTAGTACTTAGTTATTTCCCCACAAAATTTTACGCCGGTCATGTTATCATCAAGCGCGATATCGATGTCGGTAGAGTCTTTCCCCAATAGCTGCAAAGAATATGCCAAAGCATGAGTTTAAGTCACGAGACTGGCCAGTGCACAACAATCGTTTCATAAACTGCAAGCCAAATTAAGATGCGATTTTCATGGAATTCACTACTTGATCATTAAACAATTCCTCCTTTATTTTGACAACTAAAAATGTCTCCTTAAACCCCAGTACATAAACCCTAGTAGTAGAGAATATAAAGGACCTACATCTACGTATCATTCAACGATTTTTCCTATATTTTTCTAAACACGAAAAAAGGCACTGCTCACCTTGTCTCTGACCCATCCGCCGGCGACGCGGAGCTGGGTGCCGAGGCCTCGGTGGTGGACAACATCGAGAAGGCGCCCGAAAATCCGCTGCTCCAGCTCTGTGAGCACTATGCCCTGCTGCTGCGCTCCCACCGCCATGCCGGCTGGAGACAGTTCTCCGAAGGCGGAGAGGGGGGAGCAAAAGGAGGAGGCCGCCGCGAGGTGGGAGGAGCAGGCGGAGAGACCTGCAGTGGTTGGCCTCCCGGTTGTTAGGATTACACCCTCCCGTGCCGTGTGACAGCACCGTGCGGTTCGTCGGCGCGAGCATCGTGTTCTCCGGAGTGGCGGCCGCCGGAGAACAGCGGCATATGGATCGATCGCTCCCGTCGTTGGCGTAGGGTGAGCTGGCCCATTAACTCCGATCGCCATGTTTGTAGGCGTAGGGTACAATCTGGGGAAGCAACTTGTTAACAAGCGCTCCTTTGGAAACCTCGCAACGATCAGCGCCACTTGGCGCGTTTTTAGCCATTCGACACCTGTCGCTCTGGGCTTTTTCTCTAGATTTTGTTTTTTTATTTTCCACATGCATTTTTGGCTTTTTAAACGGTTATTTTGGGTTTTTTCAACATTTTGTTTTCCACCGGTCTTCTTTAGCTTTTTGATTAAAAAACAAAAAAAATGTGCAAAAAAACACATTTTTTTTGTTCTTTCGCGAGAGTCATAGTTTTGCTTCCGTCAGAAAATTTTGTGAATATGAAAAAATCATGAATTTGAAAAAAAATTACGAATTCAAACATGTTTGTGAATTTAAATTTTTGCCTCCGTATTTGAGAAAACTCTCAAAATTGAAATAAATTCGGATTTGAAAATTGTTCTCTAATTTAAAATAAATCCTTGAATTTTACAATTGTTCTAAAAAAATATTTAAAAAGTGTGAATTTGAAAAAAGTTAATAAATTTAAAAAATTAGTGATATAAAAAAGGTTCATGGACTTTGAAAAATGTTAGCAGATTTAAAAAGGACTATGAATTCTAAAAATGTTCATTTTTGGTCAATACCAGTCAAAACAGGGATGAAACTGATTTGACTAGAGACATATTGATTTCTGACCTGTTTTGAAAGTTTGAGGTTATAAGGTATACGTTTTTGAAGTTCGGGGTTGTTTCTTATACTTTTGAGAATTGAGGATTGTAATGTGGACTTCTCTCTAAAAAAATAAGTATGTCGGACTGGACGTCAATCACACACACAAGGTTGCTGTTGCTGAGTCGCCAGCGACAACGACCTCATGGCCAACTAGTCCGTGCTCACAAGCGACCCTCCTCCCCGTGGCCAAGTGGCTCGGCGACGACGTTTACGTATAAGTGTATCCTCCTCCTGGACTGTACAGGAGGAGTCTCCTCCGTCCACTGCACGAACTTGTCGGGCGATCTTCACCACGGGATGGATAGTCCTCGACAATGAGGGAGGATCTGCACCGCTGGTTAGGGAGCCTTCCTCCACCAATGGCGTGTGGTTACCGGCAATTTGCGCATCGAAGTCGCACATGAACTAGGATAGGGCCAACCGGAGGACGATTGCGGCATGGAGCTAATGGAGAACCAGGCTGAATTGGGGGCTCTGAGCTACTCGAAAAAGAATTTTTTTTTGTTGATACGAGTAGTCTATCACATGTCAAGACGTCATAATATTGTTGTAAAAAATATGGCTCAATTTAATTAGACATCAACTTTTTAAAAACGCGTGACACTTACAAGTTTAATTGAGAAGATAAAAGACTGCACCCGCTAAAAAAGAGAGAGAGGATGAAAGACTAAACTCTCGACCATATAAATCCAGACTAAAAATATTTTACTCTCTTCGTAAAAAAATATAAGAGCGTTTAAATCACTACTTTAGTGATTTAAATGTTTTTACATTTCTTTATAGAGGGAGTATTTATTTGTACACCAATCCAAGATATACAAACACATAATTCCATCAAACGTCAGAAAACATAGTAGACATATAAACGACAGAAACATGACGCCCCTAGCCAAAGCGAGTAACAGATAGCTACACACTGATAAAGCACATCACCGTAGTCTACATATAATTGTACGTGCATACTAAGACATGCTACATAGACATGTCCTTCATCATGGCTTAGCCTTCGTCCTCAGGTAGTGCGCATCGCCCTTTGGCCCCTCTGGTGCAGCTGGGTGTGGGACTTCAGGCTTAGACACTTCTGAAACGTCGATGTGAGGCACTTCAGGAATCTTTGGCATCTCACCTATTCTAGGGTGCGGTATCTCTGGCATCTTTGGCCCCTCTGGCATAGGAGGGTGTGCTAGCTCGGTCTTAGGAGCCTCGGGCACAACAGGGTGCGGGACTTCAGGTATCTTTGGCACCTCCGGTACAATCAGATGGGGCATTTTTGGTATAGCAGGGTGCGGCACTTCCGGCACTGTAAGGTGAGGCACTTCGTGTTGGGGAACGTAGTAATTTTAAAAAAAATTCCTACGCACACGCAAGATCATGGTGATGCATAGCAACGAGATGGGAGAGTGTTGTCTACATACCCTCGTAGACCGAAGCGGAAGCGTTGACGCAACGTAGAGAAAGTAGTCGTACGTCTTCCCGGTCCAACCGATTCAAGCACCGTTACTCCGGCACCTCCGAGTTCTTGGCACACGTTCAGCTCGATGACGATCCCCGGGCTCTGATCCAGCAAAGCTTCGGGGAGGAGTTTCGTCAGCACGACGGCGTGGTGACGATCTTGATGTTCAACCGTCGAAGGGTTTCGCCTAAGCACCGCTACAATATGACCGAGGTGGAATATGATGGAGGGGGGCACCGCACACGGCTAAGGAACGATCACGAAGATCAACTTGTGTGTTCTAGGGTGCCCCCTGCCCCCGTATATAAAGGAGCCAAGGGGAGGGGGCAGCCGGCCAAGGAGGGCGCGCCAAGGGGGAGTCCTCCCTTCTTTCCTAGTTGGAGAAGGAGAAGTGGGAAAGAGCAGGAAGAGGGAAAGGAAAGGGGGGCGCCGCCCCCCTCTCCTTGTCCTATTCGGACTAGGGAGGGGAGGCGCGCGCGGCCACCTCTTGCCTCCTTTCCTCTTCTCGCTTAGGGCCCATGTAGGCCCAATAACCCCCGGGGGGGTTCCGGTAACCCCCCGGTACTCCGGTAAAATCCCGATTTCACCCGGAATGATTCCGATATCCAAATATAGGCTTTTAATATATCGATCTTTATGTCTCGACCATTTCGAGGCTCCTCGTCATGTCCATGATCACATCCGAGACTTGAACAACCTTCGGTACATCAAAATACATAAACTCATCATGAAACTGTCATCGTAATATTAAGCGTGCGGACCCTACGGTTCGAGAACAATGTAGATATGACCGAGACACGTCTCCGGTCAATAACCAATAGCGGAACCTGGATGCTCATATTGGTTCCTACATATTCTACGAAGATCTTTATCGGTCAGACCGCATAACAACATACGTTGTTCCCTTTGTCATCGGTATGTTACTTGCCCGAGATTCGATCGTTGGTATCTCAATACCTAGTTCAATCTCTTTACCAGCAAGTCTCTTTACTCGTTCTGTAATACATCATCTCACTGTTGGGGAACGTAGTAATTTCAAAAAAATCCTACACACAACGCAAGATCATGGTGATGCATAGCAACGAGAGGGGATTGTGTTGTCTACGTACCCTCGTAGATCGAAGCGGAAGCGTTGACGCAACGTAGAGGAAGTAGTCGTACGTCTTCCCGGTCCGACCGATACAAGCACCGTTACTCCGGCACCTCTGAGTTCTTGGCACACGTTCAGCTCAATGACGATCTCTGGGCTCCGATCCAGCAAAGCATCGGGGAGGAGTTCCGTCAGCACGACGGCGTGGTGACGATCTTGATGTTCTACCGTCGCAGGGCTTCGCCTAAGCACTTCTACAATATGACCGAGGTGGAATATGGTGGAAGCGGGCACCGCACACGGCTAAGGAACGATCACGAAGATCAACTTGTGTGTCTATGGGGTGCCCCCTGCCCCCGTATATAAAGGAGTGGAGGAGGGGAGGGCCGGCCCTCTCTATGGCGCGCCCTAGGGGAGTCCTACTCCCACCGGGAGTAGGATTCCCCCTTTCCTAGTCCAACTAGGAGTCCTTCCATGTAGTAGGAGTAGGAATCAAGGAAGGGGCGCAGCCCCTCCCCCTAGTCCAATTCGGACTAGGCCTTGGGGGGCGCGCGGCCTGCCCTAGGCAGCCCCTCTCTCTTTCTCGTATGGCCCAATAAGGCCCAATACTTCTCCCGGCGAATTTCCGTAACTCTCCGGTACTCCGAAAAATACCCGAATCACTCGGAACCTTTCCGAAGTCCTAATATAGTCGTCCAATATATCGATCTTTACGTCTCGATCATTTCGAGACTCCTAGTCATGTCCCCGATCTCATCTGGGACTCCGAACTCCTTCGATACATCAAAACTCATAAACTCATAATATAACTGTCATCGAAACCTTAAGCGTGCGGACCCTACGGTTCGAGAACAATGTAGAAATGACCGAGACACGTCTCCGGTCAATAACCAATAGCGGAACCTAGATGCTCATATTGGCTCCTACATATTCTACGAAGATCTTTTATCGGTCAGACCGCATAACAACATACGTTGTTCCCTTTGTCATCGGTATGTTACTTGCCTGAGATTCGATCGTCGGTATCCAATACCTAGTTTAATCTTGTTACCGGCAAGTCTCTTTACTCATTCCATAATACATCATCCCGCAACTAACTCATTAGTTGCAATGCTTGCAAGGCTTAAGTGATGTGCATTACCGAGAGGGCCCAGAGATACCTCTCCGACATTCGGAGTGACAAATCCTAATCTCGAAATACGTCAACCCAACATGTACCTTTGGAGACACCTGTAGAGCTCCTTTATAATCACCCAGTTACGTTGTGACGTTTGGTAGCACACAAAGTGTTCCTCCGACAAACGGGAGTTGCATAATCTCATAGTCATAGGAACATGTATAAGTCATGAAGAAAGCAATAGCAACATACTAAACGATCGGGTGCTAAGCTAATGGAATGGGTCATGTCAATCAGATCATTCAACTAATGATGTGATCCCGTTAATCAAATAACAACTCTTTGTCCATGGTTAGGAAACATAACCATCTTTGATTAACGAGCTAGTCAAGTAGAAGCATACTAGTGACACTCTGTTTGTCTATGTATTCTCACATGTATTATGTTTCCGGTTAATACAATTCTAGCATGAATAATAAACATTTATCATGATATAAGGAAATAAATAATAACTTTATTATTGCCTCTAGGGCATATTTCCTTCAGTCTCCCACTTGCACTAGAGTCAATAATCTAGATCACATCGCCATGTGATTTAACATCAATAGTTCACATCTTTATGTGATTGGTTCACATCTCCATGTGACTAACACCCAAAGGGTTTACTAGATTCAATAATCTAGTTCACATCGCTATGTGATTAAGACCCAAAAAGTGATCATGTTTTGCTTGTGAGAGAAGTTTAGTCAACGGGTCTGCCACATTCAGATCCGCATGTATTTTGCAAATTTCTATGTCAACAATGCTCTGCATGGAGCTACTCTAGCTAATTGCTCCCACTTTCAATATGTATCCAGATTGAGACTTAGAGTCATCTGGATCAGTGTCAAAGCTTGCATCGACGTAACCCTTTACGATGAACCTTTTGTCACCTCCATAATCGAGAAATATATCCTTATTCCACTAAGGATAATTTTGACTACTGTCCAGTGATCTACTCCTAGATCACTATTGTACTCCCTTGCTAAACACAGTGCATGGTATACAATAGTTCTGGTACACAGCATGACATACTTTATAGAACCTATGACTTAGCCATAGGGAATGACTTTCATTCTCTTTCTATCTTCTGCCGTGGTCGGGCTTTGAGTCTTTACTCAACTTCACACCTTGTAACACAGGCAACAACTCTTTCTTTGACTGTTCCATTTTGAACTACTTCAAAATCTTGTCAAGGTATGTACTCATTGAAAAAACTTATCAAGCGTCTTGATCTATCTCTATAGATTTTGATGCTCAATATGTAAGCAGCTTCACCGAGGTCCTTTCTTTGAAAAACTCCTTTCAAATACTCCTTTATGCTTTGCAGAATAATTCTACATTATTTCCGATCAACAATATGTCATTCACATATACTTATCAGAAATGTTGTAGTGCTCCCACTCACTTTCTTGTAAATACAGGCTTCACCGCAAGTCTGTATAAAATTATATGCTTTGATCAACTTATCAAAGCGTATATTCCAACTTCGAGATGTTTGCACCAGTCCATAGATGGATCGCTGGAGCTTGCACATTTTGTTAGCACCTTTAAGATTGACAAAACCTTCTGGTTGTATCATATACAACTCTTCTTTAATAAATCCATTAAGGAATGCAGTTTTGTTTATCCATTTGCCGGATTTCATAAAATGCGGCAATTGCTAACATGATTCGGACAGACTTAAGCATAGATACGAGTGAGAAACTCTCATCGTAGTCAACACCTTGAACTTGTCGACAACTTTTTTGCGACAATTCTAGCTTTGTAGATAGTAACACTACTATCAGCGTCCGTCTTCCTCTTGAAGATCCATTTATTTTCTATGGCTTGCCGATCATCGGGCAAGTCAACCAAAGTCTATACTTTGTTCTCATACATGGATCCCATCTCAGATTTTATGGCCTCAAGCCATTTTGCGGAATCTGGGCTCATCATCGCTTCCTCATAGTTCACAAGTTCGTCATGGTCTAGTAACATGACTTCCAGAACAGGATTACCGTACCACTCTGGTGCGGATCTCACTCTGGTTTACCTACGAGATTTGGTAGTAACTTGATCTGAAGTTACATGATCATCATCATTAGCTTCCTCACTAATTGGTGTAGTAGTCACAGGAATAGATTTCTGTGATGAACTACTTTCCAATAAGGGAGCAGGTACAGTTACCTCATCAAGTTCTACTTTCCTCCCACTCACTTCTTTCGAGAGAAACTCCTTCTCTAGAAAAACTCCGAATTTAGCAACAAAAGTCTTGCCTTCGAATTTGTGATAGAAGGTGTACCCAACAGTCTCCTTTGGGTATTCTATGAAGACATATTTCTCCGATTTGGGTTTAAGCTTATTAGGATGAAACTTTTTTATATAAGCATCACAACCCCAAACTTTAAGAAACGACAACTTTGGTTTCTTGCCAAACCACAGTTCAGATTGTGTCGTCTCAACGGACTTAGATGGTGCCCTATTTAACGTGAATGCAGCTGTCTCTAATGCATAACCCCAAAACGATAGTGGTAGATCGGCAAGAGACATCATAGATCGCACCATATCTAATAAAGTACGGTTATGACATTCGGACACACCATTATGCTGTGGTGTTCCAGGTGGCATGAGTTTGTGAAACTATTCCACATTGTTTTAATTGAAGACCAAACTCGTAACTCAAATATTTTACTTCTGCAATCATATCGTAGAAACTTTCATTTTTGTTACGATGATTCTCCACTTCACTCTGAAATTCTTTGAACTTTTCAAATGTTTCAGACCTTTGTTTCATCAAGTAGATATACTCATATCTGCTCAAATCATCTGTGAAGATCAGAAAATAATGATACCTATCGCGAGCCTCAATATTCATCGGACCACATACATCAGTATGTATGATTTCCAACAAATCTGTTGCTCGCTCCATTGTTCCAAAGAACAGAGTCTTAGTCATCTTGCCCATGAGGCATGGTTCGCAAGCATCAACTGATTCATAATCAAGTGATTCCAAAAGCCCATCAGCATGGAGTTTCTTCATGCGCTTTACACCAATATGACCTATACGGCGGTGCTACAAATAAGTTGCACTATCATTATTAACTTTGCATCTTTTGGTTTCAATATTATGATTATGTGTATCACTACGATCGAGATCCAACGAACTATTTTCATTGGGTGTGTAACCATATAAGGTTTTATTCATGTAAACAGAACAACAATTTATTCTCTTACTTAAATGAATAACCGTATTACAATAAACATGATCAAATCATATTCATGCTCAACGTAAACACCAAATAACACTTATTTAGGTTCAACACTAATCCCGAATTTATAGGGAGTGTGCGATGATGATTATATCAATCTTGGAACCACTTCCAACACACATCGTCACTTCACCCTTAACTAGTCTCTGTTTATTCTGCAACTCCCGTTTCGAGTTACTAATCTTAGCAACTGAACTAGTATCAAATATTAAGGGGTTGCTATAAACACTAGTAAAGTACACATCAATAACATGTATATCAAATATACTTATGTTCACTTTGACATCCTTCTTATCTGCCAATCACTTGGGGTAGTTCCGCTTCTAGTGACCATTCCCTTTGCAGTAGAAGCACTTAGTCTCAGGCTTAGGATCAGACTTGGGCTTCTTCACTTGAGCAGCAACTTGCTTGTTGTTCTTTTTGAAGCTCCCCTTCTTCCCTCCGCCCTTTTCTTGAAACTAGTGGTCTTGTCTACCATCAACACTTGATGTTTTTCTCGATTTCTACCTTCATCAATTTCCGCATTACGAAGAGCTTGGGAATCGTTTCCGTTATCCCTTGCATATCATAGTTCATCATGAAGTTCTACTAACTTGGTGATGGTGACTAGAGAATTCTGTCAATCACTATCTTATCTGGAAGATTAACTCCCACTTGATTCAAGCGATTGTAGTACTCAGACAATCTGGGCACATGCTCACTAGTTGAGCGATTCTCCTCCATCTTTTAGCTATAGAACTTGTTGGAGACTTCATATTTCTCAACTCGGGTATTTGCTTGAAATATTAACTTCAACTCCTGGAACATCTCATATGGTCCATGACGTTCAAAACGTCTTTGAAGTCCCGATTCTAAGCCATTAAGCATGGTGCACTAAACTATCAAGTAGTCATCATATTGAGCTAGCCAAACGTTCATAATGTTTGCATCTGCTCCTGCAATAGGTCTGTCACCTAGCGGTGCATCAAGGACATAATTCTTCTGTGCAGCAATGAGGATAAACCTCAGATCACGGATCCAATCCGCATCTTTGCTACTAACATCTTTCAACACAATTTTCTCTAGGAACATATCAAAATAAACACAGGGAAGCAACAACGCGAGCTATTGATCTACAACATAGATATGCTAATACTACCAGAACTAAGTTCATGATAAATTTAAGTTCAATTAATCATATTACTTAAGAACTCCCACTTAGATAGACATCCCTCTAATCCTCTAAGTGATCACGTGATCCAAATCAACTAAACCATGTCCGATCATCACGTGAGATGGAGCAGTTTCATTGGTGAACATCACTATGTTGATCATATCTACTATATGATTCACGCTCGACCTTTCGGTCTCCGTGTTCCGAGGTCATATCTGTATATGCTTGGCTCGTCAAGTATAACCTGAGTATTCCGCGTGTGCAACTGTTTTGCACCCGTTGTATTTGAACGTAGAGCCTATCACACCCGATCATCACGTGGTGTCTCAGCACGAAGAACTTTCGCAATGGTGCATACTCAGGGAGAACACTTCTTGATATTTAGTGAGAGATCATCTTAAAATGCTGCCGTCAAACTAAGCAAAATAAGATGTATAAAAGATAAACATCATATGCAATCAAAATATGTGACATGATATGGCCATCATCATCTTGTGCCTTTGATTTCCATCTCCAAAGTACTGTCATGATCTCTATCGTTACCGGCATGACACCATGATCTCCATCATCTTGATCTATATCAATGTGTCGTCACGTGGTCGTCTCGCCAACTATTGCTCTTGCAACTATTGCTATCGCATAGCGATAAAGTAAAGCAATTATTTGGCGCTTGCATCTTATGCAATAAAGAGACAACCATAAGGCTTTTGCCAGTTACCGATAACTTCAACAAAACATGATCATCTCATACAACAACTTATATCTCATCACGTTTTGACCATATCACATCACAACATGCCCTGCAAAAACAAGTTAGACGTCCTCTACTTTGTTGTTGCAAGTTTTACGTGGCTGCTACGGGTTTAAGCAAGAACCAATCTTACCTATGCATTAAAACCACAACGATAGTTTGTCAAGTTGGTACTGTTTTAACCTTCGCAAGGACCGGGCGTAGCCACACTCGGTTCAACTAAAGTTGGAGAAACTGACACCCGCCAGCCACCTGTGTGCAAAGCACGTTGGTAGAACCAGTCTCGCGTAAGCGTACGCGTAATGTCAGTCCGGGCCGCTTCATCCAACAATACCGCCGAACAAAAGTGTGACATGCTGGTAAGCAGTATGACTTATATCGCCCACAACTCACTTGTGTTCTACTCGTGCATATTACATCAACGCATAAAACCTAGGCTTAGATGCCACTATTGGGGAACATAGTAATTTCAAAAAAATTCCTACGGACAACGCAAGATCATGGTGATGCATAGCAACGAGAGGAGAGAGTGTTGTCTACGTACCCTCGTAGACCGAAGCGGAAGCGTTGACGCAACGTAGAGGAAGTAGTCGTACGTCTTCCCGATCCGACCGATCCAAGCACCGTTACTCCGGCACCTCCGAGTTCTTGGCACACGTTCAGCTCGATGACGATCCCTGGGCTCCGATCCAGCAAAGCATCGGGGAGGAGTTCCGTCAGCACGACGGCGTGGTGACGATCTTGATGTTCTACCGTCGCAGGGCTTCGCCTAAGCACTGCTACAATATGACCGAGGTGGAATATGGTGGAAGGGGGCACCGCACACGGCTAAGGAATGATCATGAAGATCAACTTGTGTGTCTATGGGGTGCCCCCTGCCCTCGTATATAAAGGAGTGGAGGAGGGGAGGGCCGGCCCTCTCTATGGCGCGCCCTAGGGGAGTCCTACTCCCACCGGGAGTAGGATTCCCCCTTTCCTAGTCCAACTAGGAGTCCTTCCATGTAGTAGGAGTAGGAAACAAGGAAGGGGCACAGCCCCTCCCCCTAGTCCAATTCGGACTAGGCCTTAGGGGGCACGCGGCCTGCCCTAGGCAGCCCCTCTCTCTTTCTCGTATGGCCCAATAAGGCCCAATACTTCTCCCAGCGAATTCCCGTAACTCTCCGGTACTCCGAAAAATACCCGAATCACTCGGAACGTTTCCGAAGTCCGAATATAGTCGTCCAATATATCGATCTTTACATCTCGACCATTTAGAGACTCCTCGTCATGTCCCCGATCTCATCCGGGACTCCGAACTCCTTCGGTACATCAAAACTCATAAACTCATAATATAACTGTCATCGAAACCTTAAGCGTGCGGACCCTGCGGTTCGAGAACAATGTAGACATGACCGAGACACGTCTCCGGTCAATAACCAATAGCGTAACCTGGATGCTCATATTGGCTCCTACATATTCTACGAAGATCTTTTATCGGTCAGACCGCATAACAACATACGTTGTTCCCTTTGTCATCGGTATGTTACTTGCCTGAGATTCGATCGTCGGTATCCAATACCTAGTTCAATCTTGTTACCGGCAAGTCTCTTTACTCGTTCCGTAATACATCATCCCGCAACTAACTCATTAGTTGCAATGCTTGCAAGGCTTAAGTGATGTGCATTACCGAGAGGGCCCAGAGATACCTCTCCGACATTCGGAGTGACAAATCCTAATCTCGAAATACGCCAATCCAACATGTACCTTTGGAGACACCTGTAGAGCTCCTTCATAATCACCCAGTTACGTTGTGACGTTTGGTAGCACACAAAGTGTTCCTCCGACAAACGGGAGTTGCATAATCTCATAGTCATAGGAACATGTATAAGTCATGAAGAAAGCAATAGCAACATACTAAACGATCGGGTGCTAAGCTAATGGAATGGGTCATGTCAATCAGATCATTCAACTAATGATGTGATCCCGTTAATCAAATAACAACTCTTTGTCCATGGTTAGGAAACATAACCATCTTTGATTAACGAGCTAGTCAAGTAGAGGCATACTAGTGACACTCTGTTTGTCTATGTATTCACACATGTATTATGTTTCCAGTTAATACAATTCTAGCATGAATAATAAACATTTATCATGATATAAGGAAATAAATAATAACTTTATTATTGCCTCTAGGGCATATTTCCTTCACTCACAACTAACTCATTAGTTGCAATGTTTGCAAGGCTTATGTGATGTGCATTCTCGAGAGGGCCTAGAGATACCTCTCCGACAATCGGAGTGACAAATCCTAATCTCGAAATACGCCAACCCAATATGTACCTTTGGAGACACCTGTAGAGCACCTTTATAATCACCCAGTTACGTTGTGACGTTTGGTAGCACACAAAGTATTCCTCCGGCAAACGGGAGTTGCATAATCTCATAGTCATAGGAACATGTATAAGTCATGAAGAAAGCAATAGCAACATACTAAACGATCGGGTGCTAAGCTAATGGAATGGGTCATGTCAATCAGATCATTCACCTAATGATGTGATCCCGTTAATAAAATAACAACTCTTTGTCCATGGTTAGGAAACATAACCATCTTTGATTAACGAGCTAGTCAAGTAGAGGCATACTAGTGACACTCTGTTTGTCTATGTATTCACACATGTATTATGTTTCCGGTTAATACAATTCTAGCATGAATAATAAACATTTATCATGATATAAGGAAATAAATAATAACTTTATTATTGCCTCTAGGGCATATTTCCTTCAGTCTCCCACTTGCACTAGAGTCAATAATCTAGATTACACAGTAATGATTCTAACACCCATGGAGCCTTGGTGTTGATCATGTTTTGCTCGTGGAAGAGGCTTAGTCAACGGGTCTGCTACATTCAGATTCGTATGTATCTTGCAAATCTCTATGTCTCCCATATGGACTAGATCCCGGATGGAATTGAAGCGTCTCTTGATGTGCTTGGTTCTCTTGTGAAATCTGGATTCCTTTGCCAAGGCAATTGCACCAGTATTATCACAAAAGATTTTCATTGGACCCGATGCACTAGGTATGACACCTAGATCGGATATGAACTCCTTCATCCAGACTCCTTCATTTGCTGCTTCCGAAACAGCTATGTATTCCGCTTCACACGTAGATCCCGCCATGACGCTTTGTTTAGAACTGCACCAACTGACAGCTCCACCATTTAATGTAAACACGTATCCGGTTTGCGATTTAGAATCGTCCGGATCAGTGTCAAAGCTTGCATCAACATAACCATTTACGATGAGCTCTTTGTCACCTCCATAAACGAGAAACATATCCTTAGTCCTTTTCAGGTATTTCAGGATGTTCTTGACCGCTGTCCAGTGATCCACTCCTGGATTACTTTGGTACCTCCCTGCTAGACTTATAGCAAGGCACACATCAGGTCTGGTACACAGCATTGCATACATGATAGAGCCTATGGCTGAAGCATAGGGAACATCTTTCATTTTCTCTCTATCTTCTGCAGTGGTCGGGCATTGAGTCTTACTCAACTTCACACCTTGTAACACAGGCAAGAACCCTTTCTTTGCTTGATCCATTTTGAACTTCTTCAAAACTTTGTCAAGGTATGTGCTTTGTGAAAGTCCAATTAAGCGTCTTGATCTATCTCTATAGATCTTAATGCCTAATATGTAAGCAGCTTCACCGAGGTCTTTCATTGAAAAACTCTTATTCAAGTATCCCTTTATGCTATCCAGAAATTTTATATCATTTCCAATTAGTAATATGTCATCCACATATAATATCAGAAATGCTACAGAGCTCCCACTCACTTTCTTGTAAATACAGGCTTCTCCAAAAGTCTGTATAAAACCAAATGCTTTGATCACACTATCAAAGCATTTATTCCAACTCCGAGAGGCTTGCACCAGTCCATAAATGGATCGCTGGAGCTTGCACACTTTGTTAGCTCCTTTTGGATCGACAAAACCTTCTGGTTGCATCATATACAACTCTTCTTCTAGAAATCCATTCAGGAATGCAGTTTTGACATCCATTTGCCAAATTTCATAATCATAAAATGCGCCAATTGCTAACATGATTCGGACAGACTTAAGCATCGCTACGGGTGAGAAGGTCTCATCGTAGTCCATCCCTTGAACTTGTCAAAAACCTTTTGCAACAAGTCGAGCTTTGTAGACAGTAACATTACCGTCAGCGTCAGTCTTCTTCTTGAAGATCCATTTATTCTCAATTGCTTGCCGATCATCGCGCAAGTCAACCAAAGTCCACACTTTGTTCTCATACATGGATCCCATCTCAGATTTCATGGCTTCAAGCCATTTCGCGGAATTTGGGCTCACCATCGCTTCTTCATAGTTCATAGGTTCATCATGATCTAGTAGCATGACTTCCAGAACAGGATAACCGTACCACTCTGGTGCGGATCTTACTCTGTTTGATCTACGAGGTTCAGTAGCAACTTGATCTGAAGTTCTATGATCATCATCCTTAACTTCCTCACTAATTGGTTTAGGTGTCACAGAAACCGGTTTTTGTGATGTACTACTTTTCAATAAGGGAGCAGGTACAGTTACCTCATCAAGTTCTACTTTCCTCCCACTCACTTCTTTCGAGAGAAACTCCTTCTCTAAAAAGGATCCATTTTTAGCAACGAATGTCTTGCCTTCGGATCTGTGATAGAAGGTGTACCCAACAGTCTCCTTTGGGTATCCTATGAAGACACATTTCTCCGATTAGGGTTCGAGCTTATCAGGTTGAAGCTTTTTCACATAAGCATCACAGCCCCAAACTTTAAGAAACGACAACTTTGGTTTCTTGCCAAACCATAGTTCATAAGGCGTCGTCTCAACGGATTTTGATGGTGCCCTATTTAACGTGAATGCGGCCGTCTCTAAAGCATAACCCTAAAACGATAGCGGTAAATCTGTAAGAGACATCATAGATCGCACCATATCTAGTAAAGTACGATTACGACGTTCGGACACACCATTACGTTGTGATGTTCCGGGTGGCGTGAGCTGCGAAACTATTCCGCATTGTTTCAAATATAGACCAAACTCGTAACTCGAATGTTCTCCTCCACGATCAGATCGTAGAAACTTTATTTTCTTGTTACGATGATTTTCAACTTCACTCTGAAATTCTTTGAACTTTTCAAATGTTTCAGACTTATGCTTCATTAAGTAGATATACCCATATCTGCTTAAATCATCTGTGAAGGTGAGAAAATAACGATATCCGCCATGAGCCTCAACATTCATCAGACCACATACATCTGTATGTATGATTTCCAACAAATCTGTTGCTCTCTCCATAGTACCGGAGAACGGCGTTTTAGTCATTTTGCCCATGAGGCACGGTTCGCAAGTACCAAGTGATTCATAATCAAGTGGTTTCAAAAGTCCATCAGTATGGAGTTTCTTCATGCGCTTTACACTGATATGACCTAAACGGCAGTGCCACAAATAAGTTGCACTATCATTATCAGCTCTGCATCTTTTGGCTTCAACATTATGAATATATGTATCACTACTATCGAGATTCATCAAAAATAGACCACTCTTCAAGGGTGCATGACCATAAAATATATTACTCATATAAATAGAACAACCATTATTCTCTGATTTAAATGAATAACCGTCTCGCATCAAACAAGATCCAGACATAATGTTCATGCTCAACGCTGGCACCAAATAACAATTATTTAGGTCTAATACTAATCCCGAAGGTAGATGTAGAGGTAGCGTGCCGACCGCGATCACATTGACTTTGGAACCATTTCCCACGCGCATCGTCACCTCGTCCTTTGCCAGTGTTCGCTTAATCCGTGGTCCCTGTTTCGAGTTGCAAATATTAGCAACAGAACCAGTATCAAATACCCAGGTGCTACTGCGAGCTCTAGTAAGGTACACATCAATAACATGTATATCACATATACCTTTGTTCACCTTGCCATCCTTTTTATCCGCCAAATACTTGGGGCAGTTCCGCTTCCAGTGACCAGTCTGCTTGCAGTAGAAGCACTCAGTTTCAGGCTTAGGTCCAGACTTGGGTTTCTTCTCCTGAGCAGCAACTTGCTTTCTGTTCTTCTTGAAGTTCCCCTTCTTCTTCCCTTTGCCCTTTTTCTTGAAACTAGTGGTCTTGTTGACCATCAACACTTGATGCTCCTTCTTGATTTCTACCTCCGCAGCCTTTAGCATTGCAAGAGCTCGGGAATTGTCTTATCCATCCATTGCATATTATAGTTCATCATGAAGCTCTTGTAGCTTGGTGGAAGTGATTGGAGAATTCTGTCAATTACGCTATCATCCGGAAGATTAACTCCCAGTTGAATCAAGTGATTACAATACCCAGACATCTTGAGTATATGCTCACTGACAGAACTATTCTCCTCCATCTTGCAGCTATAGAATTTATTGGAGACTTCATATCTCTCAATCCGGGCATTCTGCTGGAATATTAACTTCAACTCCTGGAACATCTCATATGCCCCATGACGTTCAAAACGTCGTTGAAGTCCCGGTTCTAAGCCGTAAAGCATGGCACATTGAACTATCGAGTAGTCATCAGCTTTGCTCTGCCAGACGTTCTTAACGTCGTCAGTTGCATCAGCAGCAGGCCTGGCACCCAGCGGTGCTTCCAGGACGTAACTCTTCTGTGCAGCAATGAAGATAATCCTCAAGTTACGGACCCAGTCCGTGTAATTGCTACCATCATCTTTCAATTTTGCTTTCTCAAGGAACGCATTAAAATTCAACGGAACAGCAGCATGGGCCATCTATCTACAATCAACATAAACAAGCAAGATACTATCAGGGACTAAGTTCATGATAAATTTAAGTTCAATTAATCATATTATTTAAGAACTCCCACTTAGATAGACATCCCTCTAATCATCTAAGTGATCACGTGATCCAAATCAACTAAACCATAACCGATCATCACGTGAAATGGAGTAGTTTTCAATGGTGAACATCGCTATGTTGATCATATCTACTATATGATTCACGCTCGACCTTTCGGTCTCAGTGTTCCGAGGCCATATCTGCATATGCTAGGCTTGTCAAGTTTAACCTGAGTATTCTGCGTGTGCAAAACTGGCTTGCACCTGTTGTAGATGGATGTAGAGCTTATCACACCCGATCATCACGTGGTGTCTGGGCACGACGAACTTTGGCAACGGTGCATACTCAGGGAGAACACTTTTTATCTTGAAATTTAGTGAGAAATCATCTTATAATGCTACCGTCAATCAAAGCAAGATAAGATGCATAAAAGATAAACATCACATGCAATCAATATAAGTGATATGATATGGCCATCATCATCTTGTGCTTGTGATCTCCATCTCCGAAGAACCGTCATGATCACCATCGTCACTGGCGCGACACCTTGATCTCCATCGTAGCATTGTTGTCGTCTCGCCAATCTTATGCTTCTACGACTATCACTACCGCTTAGTAAAGCATTACAGGGCGATTGCATTACATACAATAAAGCGACAACCATATGGCTCCTGCCAGTTGCCGATAACTTGGTTACAAAACATGATCATCTCATACAATAAAATTTAGCATCATGCCTTGACCATATCACATCACAACATGCCCTGCAAAAACAAGTTAGATGTCCTCTACTTTGTTTGTTGCAAGTTTTACGTGGCTGCTACAGGCTTAAGCAAGAACCAATCTTACCTACGCATCAGAACCACAACGATAGTTTGTCAAGTTGGTGTTGTTTTAACCTTCGCAAGGACCGGGCGTAGTCACACTCGGTTCAACTAAAGTTGGAGAAACTGACACCCGCCAGCCACCTGTGTGCAAAGCACGGCGGTAGAACCAGTCTCGCGTAAGCGTACGCGTAATGTCGGTCCGGGCCGCTTCATCCAACAATACCGCCGAACCAAAGTATGACATGCTGGTAAGCAGTATGACTTATATCGCCCACAACTCACTTGTGTTCTACTCGTGCATATAACATCAAACCATAAAACCTAGGCTCGGATGCCACTGTTGGGGAACGTAGTAATTTCAAAAAAATTCCTACGCACACGCAAGATCATGGTGATGCATAGCAACGAGATGGGAGAGTGTTGTCTACATACCCTCGTAGACCGAAGCGGAAGCGTTGACGCAACATAGAGAAAGTAGTCGTACGTCTTCCCGGTCCAACCGATCCAAGCACCGTTACTCCGGCACCTCCGAGTTCTTGGCACACGTTCAGCTCGATGACGATCCCCGGGCTCTGATCCAGCAAAGCTTCGGGGAGGAGTTTCGTCAGCACGACGGCGTGGTGACGATCTTGATGTTCAACCGTCGAAGGGTTTCGCCTAAGCACCGCTACAATATGACCGAGGTGGAATATGATGGAGGGGGGCACCGCACACGGCTAAGGAACGATCACGAAGATCAACTTGTGTGTTCTAGGGTGCCCCCTGCCCCCGTATATAAAGGAGCCAAGGGGAGGGGGCAGCCGGCCAAGGAGGGCGCGCCAAGGGGGAGTCCTACTCCCACCGGGAGTAGGACTCCCTTCTTTCCTAGTTGGAGAAGGAGAAGTGGGAAAGAGGAGGAAGAGGGAAAGGAAAGGGGGGGCGCCGCCCCCCTCTCCTTGTCCTATTCGGACTAGGGAGGGGAGGCGCGCGCGGCCACCTCTTGCCTCCTTTCCTCTTCTCGCTTAGGGCCCATGTAGGCCCAATAACCCCCGGGGGGGTTCCGGTAACCCCCCGGTACTCCGGTAAAATCCCGATTTCACCCGGAATGATTCCGATATCCAAATATAGGCTTCCAATATATCGATCTTTATGTCTCGACCATTTCGAGACTCCTCGTCATGTCCATGATCACATCCGGGACTCCGAACAACCTTCAGTACATCAAAATACATAAACTCATAATGAAACTGTCATCGTAACATTAAGCGTGCGGACCCTACGGTTCGAGAACAATGTAGACATGACCGAGACACGTCTCCGGTCAATAACCAATAGCGGAACCTGGATGCTCATATTGGTTCCTACATATTCTTTGAAGATCTTTATCGGTCAGACCGCATAACAACATACGTTGTTCCCTTTGTCATCGGTATGTTACTTGCCCGAGATTCGATCGTTGGTATCTCAATACCTAGTTCAATCTCGTTACCAGCAAGTCTCTTTACTCGTTCCGTACTACATCATCTCACAACTAACTCATTAGTTGCAATGCTTGCAAGACTTATCTGATGTGCATTACCGAGAGGGCCCAAAGATACCTCTCCGACAATCGGAGTGACAAATCCTAATCTCGAAATACGCCAACCCAACATGTACCTTTGGAGACACCTGTAGAGCACCTTTATAATCACCCAGTTACGTTGTGACGTTTGGTAGCACACAAAGTGTTCCTTCGGCAAACGGGAGTTGCATAATCTCATAGTCATAGGAACATGTATAAGTCATGAAGAAAGCAATAGCAACATACTAAACGATCGGGTGCTAAGCTAATGGAATGGGTCATGTCAATCAGATCATTCACCTAATGATGTGATCCCATTAATCAAATAACAACTCTTTGTCCATGGTTAGGAAACATAACCATCTTTGATTAACGAGCTAGTCAAGTAGAGGCATACTAGTGACACTCTGTTTGTCTATGTATTCACACATGTATTATGTTTCCAGTTAATACAATTCTAGCATGAATAATAAACATTTATCATGATATAAGGAAATAAATAATAACTTTATTATTGCCTCTAGGGCATATTTCCTTCACTTCGGGCATCTTGGGCACCTCCGGTACAATTGGGTGTGGTAGTTCGGGCATCTTTGGCACCTCTGGCGCGGTAGGGTGTGGCACCTCAGGTGTCTTTGGCACTTCGGGCATCTTCGGCACCTCTGATACAATTGGATGTGGCAGTTCGAGCATCTTCCATACCTTCGGCATGGTAGGGTGTGGCACTTCAAGCGTCTTTGGCACCTCAGGAACAACGGTATGTGGGATTTCTGGCTTTGGTTGCTCCGGTGTGGTGGGTTGCGACGCTTCAGGCATCTTTGGCACCTCTGGCACGCCTGTGGGAAATTCAGGCTTTGGTAGCTCTGGAACGGTAGGGTGTGGCAGCTCTGGCATCTTTGGAATGATGGGGTGCGGCATTTTCTGGAACCTTGGGCACCTCGGACACAACTAGATGCGGCAATTCAGGCATCTTCGGCACCTCAGGCACGGTAGGACGCGGAAGGTGCTCCTCCTCTGGCCCCTTCTCTTTAAGGTACCGTGCGGCGCTGATCATGCCAGTGCATGAGAGCAGCAGCGCCCGCCACGAAGGCAAGCGTGGGACGGTGGTCTTCTTGGAAGCCATGCTGAATTGTCTGCGCTTGTGCTCGTGTATGTGTGTGTGTGTGTGAACTAGAACTAAGCTAGTTCTTTGTGTGAGATATCCATACGAGAGATGAGAAGGCTTGTATTTATAACACCTGGCCCAAAAGTGAAATCAAGCTTCATGTTTATTTTTGTCAGTGGCAGCTCATCTGCATCTCGCGGTGGTTGCCCAGTCTGGTCGCCTCGTGTGATCCCCCGATCTGTGTCTGTGTGTGGTTTAATTAGTTGGGAATACTGAGACGTGGGTGACCTAATTGGTATCTATGCACAAGTATCATGAATACACGTGTCCATATAGCTGGGCAGCTGAAAAATATGGATTAAGATTGTTCAACAAAAAGGCGAGAGGCAGAGCAATTTTGGGAAACTATATTTATGAGACTGCAGGTTTGGTGATGCATTTCAAAATTACTAAGCACTAGTAGAATTAGAATGTCCGTGTGTTACTGCGGGCTACAATATATATATATTTGAGTGACTAAACAACAATCGTCATGTAAACCTATATATATATACTAGTACACATGCCCGTGCGTTGCACCGGGCGAAAAAGGGCAGAACCTGCCTCCGGTGCCATTATGCACCATTTTATATTCAATTGTAATAAACTTCAATGATAATGTTAAATGTTAAAATTTTCTTTTTTAAAATAGAAGGTAATGTTTACATAAGAATTGGAATATTTTTTTAAGAATAGTTAACATTTTTATGAAATGTGAACATATTTCTGAAAAAGATCATTTTTCGAACAGATGCTTTTCTTGCAAAGAGTCTTTTTTAGGGGTAATAATGTTTTGTTTTTGAGGTGTAATAGCATTTTTCTGTATAATATTTTTTTAATGTTTTGTTTTTTGAAAATATATTTTTCTGCAACTGTTTTTTGCACAAGCCGCATCATGTGATATTTTTTAACAATGTGAAAAAATATTCTTAGTGGGATACTTAAGTGATGTGTTCGTAGTTGGATGTAAGCCAGGGTTATGTGGGTGTCAGGTTTGACAAAGTAGTGTGTAAAAAAAAGTTTGGCAAAGTAGGGAGGTGATATATCCCAGTCTGGTATAACTGTCAGGAAAAATAAGAAACCAATGAAAAAAGAACTTAATATTAATAGACACATCAATATCAATAGATACATCAACCATAGAGTTATGTATTCACATTTGCTATGATACATTTTCATAGAATTTACATATATACATGAATCAAAGATCAACAAAAAAGAGGTGCAGCACTTAAAAATACAAGTGCTCGTCATTGTCGCCATGTGCTGCAACTAATAATAGTAAAAATAAACACCCCTGTGGTTCTCTAGGAAGTTGGAACAGCAACTTACTAATACCAATTCGGCAGCTACAGTGAGTTTATTCCTCTTGAAACATCCATGTGGTTGGCTCATGTTGCCCAGCCTTATTTTTAGAAAATGGTGCTATGTTCTGAAATTAGTACCACATTCGGAAATGACATCTTGTGGACTCTTGGAATACAATCCAATTCAAATCAAATTAATCCACAACAGCTTAGGCATTGAGTGACCAATAACAATATTTATCTGAACACAACAATGACAGTGGAACAGGTTCAGTTAAACAACTCTAAGAGATTTATTTTTCTGCAGGGAAACAACTCACCTTTTCAAGAAGCAACCATGTATTCCTTTCCTCCTTGAAGTCTTAGAACTGCAGCCTCCACTTTGGCTATCAAGAGCAGCAGCAGCAGCAGCAGCACGTCTCCAGGACTTTTTCCAGAAACTCGTCTCTAACATGATTTACATTTTCACTCATGCCCACACATAGATTGACATGCTCAACACTCGTTAGTCTTGCTAATCTACAGTTTCTGGCAAACACGCGTTGAACCATTTTTCAGGACACTCGAAGAAAGCACCCAAATTTCCACGGCTGAATCACAAATTCACAATCATCTAAGGAGCAGGTACATAAGTAAACCGATGCAATTTACAAAAACCATAATTAATCTTGGCTTGGCGCATCCTTTGCAGACTCGGTAGGACTGAAAATATCGTCCCTAGTCAATAATCTGAATAGTTGACTGCAAAACCTGTACAATCTGATGAGCATTGCAAATTTAAAGAGGTTCTAGAATAATTATTGAAGTGTTGAGAAGTGCCTAGTGCACATGAATAGAACCCCAATAGAACGCCAAAGGACCATCCCCAAAGCCAGAGAATCTCGTCTCCCGTCAATCCAAAGATTAGTCAAATAAGAGTTATTAACAGTTCTTCATGCACTCATGTAGTCATAAGTTCAGTTTTGGTTGCCTAATCTGCTGGAATTTAGTCTATATTGGGGCAGCCCAATAACTATTTCAGAAATTCCTAATAAATCCTAGAGGCCCACTTAGCCCATTTGTGCAAGGCAAGGGATACTACTAAAGTTTAATCCCACATTGCTAGCTTAGAGGGAGTTGGACCTCCTTATAAGGGAGGCTCCTTCCCCACTTGTATGAGCATGAGAACAAGAGGGACATCCACGCGCGCTCCTCCTCCGCCGCCCGCCTCGCCGCGCCGCGCCGCGCCGCGCCGCGCCGCGCCGCGCCCCGCCGCGCCGCGGGTTGCGGGAATGAGCCGAGCCGATGTCTAAATTTTTGCCACGCACTACGGGTATGCAAAAGGTCACTCGGAAGCTGAAACATTTTGTCTGTGCCTGGACACTGAATTCGAACGGCGCGCCTCTTCGGCTGCTGTCTGTTCGTTTCGTCTCCCGCATTCCCTTCAGCTCCCGGCGCAACTTCTCGCCTCCTTCTCTTGCGCCTATAAAAGGGAGATCGCTCCTCTCAGAGAGACGCACCAGAACTACTTCTTCCTCTCGCCACCGGTTCCTGAGCACTGCGCTGCTGCTACGATCTTCTCCATCCCGGCTTGCCGCGTGCACCGCAGGTCAGGACAGTAGGCCTCCGAAACTGCACTCTTTGAGTCCTGTACGGGAGAAGGGTGATAAGGTTTTTGGGGAGCGCTCTGCGCGACTACTGGCTGCTTCATCACGGACAATCCGGTCGCCGACAACTACTTCCCCAACGACGACTTCTTCCCCGACGTCCACGACCTCCTCGACGACATGGCAGGCGAGGACACCGACCCCAAGTCCAGCGCTCCTGCTGCTGCTGTGCCGTACGTGTTCCTCTCCTTTCTGTTAGAAGTCCTACTACAGTTCTTTGCTCTAGTTTCTGTCCTACGTATGTTAGGTTATATGTCGTATAAGCAACTTCATCTAGCCATGTTTTATCTACTATTTCTATTAATAAAATCATTCGGTAAATTGCTCATATATCCAACAATCCAAAAACCTTATTATAGGCAATTTACCCCGAGTGGTTTTGCTGCTTCCATGAAACCTCCTATGTTTGAGGGTATCCACTATAAGAGGTGGCGCGTGAGAGCAGTCTTATGGTTTCAGACCATGAGCTGCTATGACGCCACTCTTGGCAAACCTGAAGGAGAGCAAGATGCCCAACAGGCACAAGCTTTTCAGAAAATGGATACCTTGTTTAAGGCTGCTCTCTTGAGTGTTCTTGGTGAGAACATAGTTGATGCTTATGCGTTAATTGACAATGGAAAAGATATGTGGGATGCACTCGAGGCCAAGTTTGGGGTCTCGGATGCCGGCACTGAGCTGTACATCATGGAGCAATTCTATGATTACAGGATGACTGAAGAGCGCTCCGTGGTTGAGCAGGCTCACGAGATACAGTCATTTGCTAGAGAACTTGAGCACTTCAACTGCATGCTACCGGACAAGTTTGTTGCCGGGGGTATCATCACTAAGCTTCCTCCTTCATGGAGGAACTTTGCTACCTTACTGAAACATAAGAGACAGGAGTTTTCCGTTCCGGATCTCATTGGTACTCTTGATGTGGAAGAAAAGGCGAGAGCAAAGGACACACGTGCTCGAGGTATTGAGGGAGGATCTAGTGCCAATCTGGTACAGAAGAAAAACTTCCAGTCCCACAAGTTCAAGAACAAGGGCAAGTTTGATGGTAAAGGAAAGTTTGATGGGAAGAACAAGGCTGTGCAGCACACGAACTTCAAGAAGAAGAATGACAAGAAGAAAGGTGCTTGTCACGTGTGTGGAGATCCTGATCATTGGGCTCCTAGTTGCCCCAATCGCTATGACAAGCGTCATCCTGGGAAAGGCGGAAAGACCGCTAATGTTGTCATCGGGGACATTGACATGAAGGATGCTGGGTATGGTATATTTCCCACTATTCTTTCAGTATGTCATTCTCCTGATTGGTTGATTGACATGGGTGCTAATGTGCATGTATGCGGTGATATTTCCATGTTTTCGTCTTATCAGACAGCAGGGACTTCAACCGTGCTGATGGGCAACGGTTCAAGTGCTTCTGTTCGTGGTATTGGCACGGTCGATCTGAAGTTTACTTCGGGGAAGATCGTGCGGCTGAAGAATGTGCATTATGTCCCCTCCGTCAATAAAAATCTTGTTAGCGGATCTCTTCTGTGTAGAGATGGCTATAAGCTTGTCTTCGAGTCAAATAAATTTGTAATATCCAAGTATGGAACCTTTGTTGGTAAAGGCTATGAGTCAGGAGGCCTGTTTCGTTTATCCTTATCAGACGTTTGCAATAAAGTTGTTAATCATATTTGCAACAATAGTGAATCAAATGTGTGGCATTCACGACTTTGTCATGTTAACTTTGGTTGCATGTCGCGACTAGCGAAGTTGAACTTAATCCCTAATTTCACCACCGTTAAGGGATCTAAGTGTCAAGTGTGTGTGCAAGCTAAGCAACCTCGTAAGTCTCATGTGACTGTGGAGACGAGAAATCTTGCACCACTAGAACTTATACATTCAGATCTATGTGAAATGAATGGTGTTTTGACAAAAGGTGGAAAGAAATATTTCATGACGTTAATTGACGACTCCACTAGATACTGTTGTGTGTATCTTCTGAAATCTAAGGATGAGGCTTTGAACTTTTTCAAGATCTATAAAGCTGAAGTGGAAAACCAACTTGATCGGAAAATCAAGAGGCTTAGGTCCGACCGTGGTGGAGAGTATTTTTCCAATGAATTTGATGCTTTTTGTGTGGAACATGGTATAATCCATGAGAGGACGCCTCCCTACTCACCTCAGTCAAATGGGGTGGCTGAAAGAAAGAACCGTACTCTAACTGATTTGGTTAACGCCATGTTAGACACATCGGGTCTCTCCAAGGCATGGTGGGGGGAGGCGATATTGACAGCATGTCATGTCCTAAATCGAGTTCCCACAAAGAACAAAGAGATAACTCCATTCGAGGAATGGGAGAAGAAAAGGTTAAAACTCTCTTATCTGCGAACATGGGGTTGTTTGGCGAAAGTCAATGTTCCAATTCCAAAGAAGCGGAAACTTGGACCAAAGACTGTGGATTGTGTTTTCTTGGGATATGCTTTTCATAGCATTGGCTATAGATTCTTGGTTGTAAAATCTGAGGTACCTGACATGCATGTCGGTACGATCATGGAGTCGAATGATGCGACTTTCTTTGAAGATATCTTTCCCATGAAGGATATGGCTACCTCATCTAATCAGGAGATGCCTAGTTCATCGAATCAGGAACCAGTTACAATTACCGAACCTGCCATTTCGATGGAACACTTTGAAAATCCCGTGGAGGAGAACAATGAAGTTCCTATTAGGAGCAAGAGACGGAGGACTGCAAAGTCCTTTGGTGATGATTTTCTTGTGTATCTCATAGATGACACTCCCAGTTCTATTTCAGAGGCTTATGCATCTGAAGATGCTGACTACTGGAAGGAAGCAGTTCGTAGCGAGATGGATTCCATCTTGGCGAATGAAACTTGGGAGATAACTGATCGTCCTTATGGGTGCAAACCTATAGGATGCAAATGGGTATTCAAGAAGAAGCTTAGGCCTGATGGTACTATTGAAAAGTACAAGGCTCGGCTCGTGGCTAAGGGTTATACCCAAAAGGAAAGTGAAGATTTCTTTGATACTTACTCACCTGTGGCTCGACTGACCACTATTCGAGTTCTACTTTCACTAGCTGCCTCACATGGTCTTCTCGTTCATCAAATGGATGTTAAGACTGCTTTCCTGAATGGAGAGTTGGATGAGGAAATTTATATGGAACAACCAGATGGGTTTGTAATAGATGGTCAGGAAGGGAAAGTGTGCAAATTGCTGAAGTCTTTGTACGGACTCAAGCAAGCACCCAAACAGTGGCATGAGAAGTTCGAAAGAACTTTAACAGCTGCAGGCTTTGTTGTGAACGAAGCTGACAAATGTGTGTACTATCGCCATGGTGGGGGCGAGGGAGTTATGCTTTGCTTGTATGTTGATGACATACTGATTTTTGGAACAAATCTGAATGTTATTAAGGAGGTCAAGGATTTCCTATCTCGCTGTTTTGAGATGAAAGATTTAGGAGTGGCTGATGTCATTCTGAACATCAAGTTGTTGAGAGATGATGATGGTGGGATTACATTGCTTCAATCTCACTGTGTGGAAAAGATCTTGAGTCGCTTTGGCTATACTGACTGCAAGCCCTCTCCAACACCATATGATGCTAGCGTGCTGCTTCAAAAGAATCGAAGAATTGCTAGAGATCAATTGAAGTATTCTCAGATTATTGGCTTGCTTATGTACTTAGCCAGTGCTACAAGACCTGACATCTCTTTTGCTGTTAGCAAGCTGAGCCGGTTTGTCTCAAAACCGGGAGATGTGCATTGGAAAGCTCTAGAGAGAGTTTTGCGTTATTTGAAAGGCACTGTAAACTATGGAATTCACTACACTGGGCACCCAAAGGTGCTTGAAGGGTATAGTGACTCAAACTGGATCTCAGATGCTGATGAGATAAAGGCCACGAGCGGATATGTGTTCAATCATGGAGGTGGCGCTGTTTCTTGGAAGTCTTGCAAGCAGACCATCTTAACGAGGTCAACTATGGAAGCAGAACTCACAGCACTAGATACAGCTACGGTCGAAGCAGATTGGCTTCGCCGACTCTTGAATGACTTGCCGGTTGTTGAGAAACCTGTACCGGGTATCCTTATGAACTGTGACAATCAAACTGTGATCACGAAAGTGAACAGCTCTAAGGATAACATGAAGTCATCAAGACACGTTCAGAGAAGGTTAAAGTCTGTCAGGAAAATGAGAAACTCCGGAGTTATTGCATTGAATTATATCCAAACGTCTAAAAATCTGGCAGATCCTTTCACTAAGGGTCTATCACGTAATGTGATAGATAATGCATCGAGGGAGATGGGTATGAGACCCACAATATGAGTTGTTCACAGTGGTAACCTATTCTTTGTGATCGGAGATCCCGTGAATTAGATGTGGAAGACAAGCTGTTGGTCAACTGGGAGGAGAGTATCCTTATTTTTAAAAATACCACTCCATGAAGATGCAATACTCTCCTAATCTGCATGGCAGGTTGATGTATATCTTAATGTGTTCTAAGTGGCTCTTTGAAGCAGAGATGTTGTCCTGCAGAACATCTTTTGAAGAACACACCTATATGAGTCTGATTGTCAAACGTCGCAATCTATGAGAGTAGGGTTCTCTCTAGTAAACTCATGAAAGGTCATGGAGTATGACGCATAAGCTCCACCCGTGGGGAAGACCCACGGTAGCCACGTATCGGTCAAGGCTTTATGTGAAGCTAGATTCGCAGAAAACTTGCAGTTCAAGGCCCAGTCCATTGTTCAAGTTGCTTACTAGTGTAGCATAGAGCTCTAGGTGGAAGTTCAACTTAACAGTCTCCACTGCAATACCGGTATATAAAACAGTGTTTTGGAATCAAAGGTAAATTTCTGTGTGCCTCTAGGATCTGGTGGGGGATTGCTGGAATTTAGTCTATATTGGGGCAGCCCAATAACTATTTCAGAAATTCCTAATAAATCCTAGAGGCCCACTTAGCCCATTTGTGCAAGGCAAGGGATACTACTAAAGTTTAATCCCACATTGCTAGCTTAGAGGGAGTTGGACCTCCTTATAAGGGAGGCTCCTTCCCCACTTGTATGAGCATGAGAACAAGAGGGACATCCACGCGCGCTCCTCCTCCGCCGCCCGCCTCGCCACGCCACGCCTCGCCTCGTCACGACGCGCCGCGGGTTGCGGGAATGAGCTGAGCCGATGTCTAAATGTTTGCCACGCACTACGGGTATGCGAAAGGTCACTCGGAAGCTGAAACATTTTGTCTGTGCCTGGACACTGAATTCGAACGGCGCGCCTCTTCGGCTGCTGTCTGTTCGTTTTGTCTCCCGCATTCCCTTCAGCTCCCGGCGCAACCTCTCGCCTCCTTCTCTTGCGCCTATAAAAGGGAGGTCGCTCCTCTCAGAGAGACGCACCAGAACTACTTCTTCCTCTCGCCACCGGTTCCTGAGCACTGCGCTGCTGCTACGATCTTCTCCATCCCGGCTTGCGGCGTGCACCGCAGGTCGGGACAGTAGGCCTCCGAAACCGCACTCTTTGAGTCCTGTATGGGAGAAGGGTGATAAGGTTTTTGGGGAGCGCTCTGCGCGACTACTGGCTGCTTCATCACGGACGATCCGGTCGCCGACAACTACTTCCCCAACGACGACTTCTTCCCCGACGTCCACGACCTCCTCGACGACATGGCAGGCGAGGACACCGACCCCAAGTCCAGCGCTCCTGCTGCTGCTGTGCCGTACGTGTTCCTCTCCTTTCTGTTAGAAGTCCTACTACAGTTCTTGGCTCTAGTTTCTGTCCTATGTATGTTAGGTTATATGTCGTATAAGCAACTTCATCTAGCCATGTTTTATCTACTATTTCTGTTAATAAAATCATTCGGTAAATTGCTCATATATCCAACATAATCTTAGAGCACACAACTGTCGGATGCAAGCTAAAACAAAGATGTGAAGAAAAAGACTGCTCCTTGTAATGTCAGATTGTGTGATCCTTTTGCTTGCAAACTCAATCTATGGTGCTTCAGATAGACTGAGGATCTGAATCAAAGTTACAACAAGAGTGTTCTTTCCCATGTAAATAAGCGTTGGAGATTCTTTCCCTGTTCCTATCTAACTTTGGATGCAAGAATCTGAATGTGTCATTGTAGAACTGCAATAATTGACTGAATGCAAACTTACACTTGATTGAGCACTTGAACTGTTGTTTTTTTTGCAGGCAACGCCCAAGTTGTTGTTGTCGCTGCAGCTCAAGATCCACGCCTTCCTGCTCTGGCTGTCCGTTGGCTTCCTGATGCATGTCCGCGTGCTGCTGATCAACTCCAAGACTATAATCACATAATTAAGCAATGCACATCTCAACTTACCGGACAACATGAAGGATAAATATCAATATTTTAGCAGGTAAATTTAAGACTTAGATGCTCTGAATTTCATCATTTGCGAGAAAAATGATATTGCAAGGCACATCATTTTATTGTACAATCAGCTCTCCAAAAGCACCTAAATTTCAGTGTACAATCAGAATTGCTAAGAACCATTTGCTACAGAACTTACGGTGTACCGAAAGATATTCATCAAGAGCTAGCTAAACCATTTCATATATGAAGCGAAAATCAAGAATTATTGGCATTAAGGTAAACCGTCAATGCACATACCCAAAAATTTGAAGCAACCAATTTGACTATGTTGGTCTGATGATCCTTCCATTAGTCTTCGTAGGAGCCAATTTGTTAAAATGTAGTACAAGGCAATATAATTTGTTAACTGCAGCAGAAACGACCATTAGATTAGATTAGAAGATTATTCTGAAAACAATTTGGAGCCGGAACCAAACCTTGCTGAGCCCTCCACTGCCTCGCGTCCACACATTCAAACGCATCATGCATGCAGCTCTCCTATGTCTGCTGAGTGTTGCCGGCGAGCTCCTGGGCGCCTCCAAGCGTGCGTGCTTGCTGGGGTGGAGAAGGGGAGCGAGGTTCGGTGATGTGGGCAATGATCGCTGGCTTGACTTGGTCTAAGGGCGAGCACGGGGCAGTCAGTGGGGGTGGCGACTCGGCGATGGGGTGGTCGGGCGGCCTCAGCGGCCGGGGCGGCGCCGCGCTGCAGCCCGTTGAAGTGACCACCACTCCCTTCTCTCTCCCTCTGGCCTCTCATCTCCTTCCCGTCCTCTCTTTTCTCTCCCACTCATCTCTCTCTTCTCTCGCCGGCGTGGGCCATGGCGCGTCCACCAGCCATTGTGCTCGAAGCTTCGGCCGTCTTCCTTCCAGATCCACCGCTTGCGTGCAATTTCCCACCAGATCCGGCCAGATCCGACAGGTCCTCGCCGACTGCGCCATCGCAAGGCCGCCGTCAAGCTCGGCGTCGTGGGCGACGCCCCAGCCCTTCCCGCTCTCCCGCCTCTCCTCCATGCCTCTTCATTTTCTCCTCCTTCGTCTCCTCGTGTGGCTCCTGCCTCCCCCGCAGCTTGATCCGGCGCCGGAGCACAGTGTCGCCTCTCCGATTCGCCTCCCCTCCCCATGGCCGCCCCCTGCAAAAAAAGAAACATAAGGATCGCGCGTTGGATACTCTCAAAGGCAGGGGTGTTCCTGCAAATAAATGTTTTCTCATATACCCACTTAAAATAGGACTGCGGGTTAATTTCGCAGAAACTGAGGGACTTTTTTGCAAAAAGGCCGATGACGCACGACCAGAAGCAGTCGCTTGTTTATTATTAACTAATACTAATACTAGTAGAATGCCCGTGCGTTGCTACGGGCTACCATGCATATAAATAAATCAAACAAATAATTAAGGACGTCTTCACGGTCGAAGCTCATTTTTCCCTCGTACGTCCGGGCTTGTTCGGACATCAAATGGGCGCCGAGTAGGCTCCCCAAAATTCAACTGTTTGGACAGTCCGAGCTCCCCAAATTAAGCCCATACGTGAGGGAGAAATGTGGTTGTCTGAACTACCAGTCGTGTTATCACCCACACACAGTCTCAATACAAAAACCCCACCCCATGACGCACCCTTCCGTTTTCCTGCGGAACCCTTCCCTTCCTGCTCGATTTCATGCCATAGTGGGACATTTCTACTGAAGTCTTCTCCCTTAAAACCGGATGACATCCACCTCACCTTGACCACGGCGCCTTGTCTCCTTGCACCATACTTCCTCACTGACCTAAAAGAGTGATAAGTATGTACATAAAACTCAAAGGAGTTGTTAAAAAAACTTAAATAAATGATGCTATCGGGCCGAAGCTCCGCGTCGGTCCCAGGTTGGTCGTTGGGTCTGACTTGATCCAATAGACCACGCGTCCTCCGCTGGTCCATGGGACATGGGACCCGCACACCGGTTATCCCCGTTCCTCCTTATCTTCTTCCTCGATGCGGATCCTCTTATATCCATTGTCTTTCTCATTATCATGGTTGAGGTCATTCCTTCAGCATCGATATCCTCAAATCCCCCATGACTCCCTCTCATGAATAGGCCGACGACCTCCCTCATCCTTTCTCTATCACTCGCTAATCCCATGGAGCCATCTCCTTTACCACGCCAGGGACCTCCCGCATGCATCTCTCGCAAATCCCCATGGCCCCCTCAGGTGGAGGACAGTCACCTGTGCTGCAAAAATCCATGGAAAAGTTGCGCCCGACACCTTCGGAACCTGCGACCAGCACCCGCAGAAGCTGCAATGCGTGGAGGTGAGGTCCTGGCGAAACCGGTGAGATGTTGAAACCGATCGTCGACAAGATTCAACAGCTGTTAAGTTTTGCTGGAACATGTGCTCATGTTTGTTGTGTAGGTAGCCCACGTGATGTAGATGCTACAGCCGATGACGTTATTTGTTGGAACCATTGGCAAGTTTTGCTGGAACTGATGCTTGGCAGACCCCGCAACGTGAATGCTATAACCGGCAAAGCAATTTGCTAGAATCAGCGACAAAATTTGCTAGACAGGTAATTTGGGCAACTGCGACGACATGAGGGTCCTCGGCGAGCCGTCAGAGTCAAATGCCCCTTAGTGTGCCATGGTCAACATTTTTCTTCCTCGAACCAGCTCTGCGGCAGGAGCTGCACCCGGGGGTGATGGCAAGCTGCAACATGGTGACACCGTGCTACAAGCCAGGAGAGATCGACGGCGACCACCAGGGGCGGTTCAATGATGTCGACATGATGCTCCAAGGTAGCCGATGGTGTTGCAAGGGGAAAGAGCTATGGTGCGAGGTGTCGATTCCCGTCCCTCCACGAATCACCCATGGTGAGCTGCAATGAACGAACCAGTGCTTCATGTAGGGGCAGAAGAAAAACTTAAATCGAATGGCTATTAGCGTCCAGATAAAACGGTAGTGCGTAAATCGGATGACCCGACAACTGCAGCGCCGCGAATTTGGGCTAGTTGACCGACGCCTAGCTGCCACCAAACCTGAAGTTCGTAAATGTGCTGTCACATCTTGATTAAACATTAACTAAGTTTCTGGTATAAAAACGTGAAAGTTTGTTCATCATTTTAGCCAAATATAGTAGTATTTATATAGTATGGTAACCCATTTCTTGGGATCGATTGTAGTCAATGGCCCATCCTGCTGCTCTACGCCTCTACTGATGAAGCCTTGATAATACACTTGTTTCTCAAAGTTCTAGGGAGCAGAAGCATTTCCATGTTTGCTTCCCTTTAGTGAAGCTGAAGGTAATGGCCTGTCGTTCAATATTCAAACACCTGAAGTTTTTCATGCCCACAAATACCCGATGATATTCTTATTTTCATACAAAAGGATTTAAAATTTAAACCAAATATACACCATTTTCTAATTGTTGTCACATTTGAGACAAACCAAACTAATATTGAAAACACATATGATATTATTCTTTTACACAACACATATGAAATTATGAACTGATTTAGACCATTTTTTATAAGCAAATGTAAAATAGAGCCATATGCTATCATATTCTTGAAAGAACACTTTCTGGAAATCAAAATGAAATGAAATAATCGTACATTAGTCTCCACGAGTCTCACATATATAGACCATCTCATATATCCCAATTTCGTGTCAAATAATGAGATCATCGTCAAGATACATCTTCCTGATTACAGTGCAAAGTAATGCTATATCACAAATGGTTGTAAATCAACAGTAATTATGTATAAGCATGCATGAGATCAATACTCAGGTTGTAGTAGAAATTAGTGATAAACCAATAAATAAAATATGTATACGCACGTAAGAAATTTAGAAGTGCATCTAAGCATAACATGTGCAGGTCACATACCAATAATATAGACATAGTTAGCATCGGGGGAACCCACGAGATCTTTAATCAACAGAAAGAAAGCTACCCTCATCCTCTAGCCGGCTGTCATCCTATAACCAGCACTCCATCATGAATATCAATGCTTCCTTTCATATCCTTCCCAAACCTTACTTTTTCACATTTTATTGTAATGATTCCTCCGAACAAATATCTAACCACACATGCTTTTGCCAGTACTGCTCGCATCATGTTCTCCTGGAATCCATTTATGTAGGTCAAAATGTTCCATTACCAAAAAAACTGGACACTGAAGATTTGCAATACCAGCGTCATACTAATTACTGACATTCATGTGGGATTGGAAGAAAATTCAAATTGCCTTTATTTTTTAGACAAGGGTAATTCAAATTACCTAAATAGTCCCAGTAGACGCAGTAACCACAGTTCACGATGTAGCGTATATGTGTACTGGGCTTTTGGTGCACGACTGCGTCGGTTGGGGCCTCACATGCTGCCCAGCACAGTCCTGCACTAACGAACTTTTGATGTTTCCCTCCTCCAAGGTTGTGAACATGAGTCCAAGTTTTTTGTTCTTCGACCACCAATCAAGTTTAGAACTGGTCCAACAATTTCATGTTGAGATCTGAATAGAAAAAGACATGATGCCATATGAGAAATATCATGGCCACCAAAGTGTAGCGCTTATGAGTTCATGAAACCACTTTGGTGAAGGAAAAGAAGAAGAAGAATACTGTGTATACATAAGAATAATGCTTATGAGTACATGAAGTAGCAAACATAATTCAAACAACTACAGTCATGCTTAGAATTAGGGAGCCAAGATGACTTCAAGAATAAAAGCAACCATTAACTCAACAGTGCTCACATTAGTGGTGTTGTCCTGCGTTATGGATGAGTTGCGGAAAGGGATAGGTGTTGCAAGCGTCAGCTAGAGGCGGACGTAAGTGAAGGGCACCATGGCAGCAAAACATGGGCTGAGAGGACGAGCGCATGCCACCGCCTCATCACTGATCTCAGGCATCCCTAATTTCTCCATTACACAACCAGGGATAAGTTATGTCAAATTACATATCACTTTGGCTGGGAGTTGATGTCACCATGGCTTGTCCAAATCAAGCGCTTAATTCTTTTGGATTGGAAAGACAACAAACTGAAGAATTAGTGCAGCATCACCCTGCAAATCAAACATGTTTCTTGTTTCTTCATGCAACATCAGCTCTGCAAATCAAACATGTCAGCAGTAGATAATCTATAGGATGGAGGTCCCTCGTCATTGGTGACATTGTCCCAGCCACAAAACTTCTCCAACAAAACAGCTCCATCTGACAGCAGCAATTGGGTTCACAAAACCAACATAAAAAATCAGTTCTGAATTGATAAACTAAATGATAGCTAAAATTTATACCGGGTCATAGGAGAATTCACACAGTTTGGCAAATATACAGGCTATAGTACATACACAAAATAACAGCTCTAGGCATAATAAACTTGCAACTTCTGTTGAACACCAAGAACAAGAAAGAAGCATACAATTGCATCCATTCACCATTGCATCAAGTTGTTCCCTTCAAACCTCCAAGAGTGATGGCGGCACCGGCATGACCACACCTGCACCAGTTCACCGAACCAATGAACCAAATCAATTGTTCACACTGTGTTATGATGAACAAATTCTAAGACATCACATCACTGTAGCAGTCCAAATAAATCGATACATTAGCTTTGAACAAATACTGACATAGATCGAGTTTCTAGCTCAGGGTTGTACGTGCACAAGTCTTATTACTTATTGCCTCACGCAGCGGTCTGTATTGATCCCATTGATCGATTGACTGCTGCCATGAACTGCTGCTGATGAGTTTGATTTGGGCGACGGCTGGCCAGCAAGTCCCATGGAAGAGAGATATAAGGGAGAGACAAAGCTTATATGCATGAAATAGATTACTTCACATCGCGACGATGGCGGACACCCGGCTGACGGCAAGTTGGTAAGGCAAATGAAAATTAAGGCGCTCTAACCGGAACAGAGGAGAGTGGAGCGACCATTACCAGATGGAAGAAGATGCACACACAAGGGGAGAGGAAGAGCGGCATGGCAGAGTAACCCACCGACGGTCGTGCCTCCAGTCTGCCTCCCCCGCGCCCCTCAGTTCGTCTCCACCGCACTCGCTCGAGGGCGCGATCACGCAGCCGTGCCGCTGTCTTGCTTCGATGCCGCCGCACGTCATTCCTAGAGAGACCAAGATGGGAGAGATGAGCAGGCTCAGGTAGAGGGAAAAATCTGTACCTCACGCCCGTCTTCCACCATCATCCTAAGCCCGCCGCCGATGCTGCCCTGAGCGCCACTGTTTCATCTATCTAGATGCCACAGGAGAAAAACGTGATGGGAAGGGCTCATAGGGTTTGGCTGTCGTGGGTGAGAAGGATATGATCTGGGATTGATCGTCCGTGGCCATAAAAGGAAGATTAAAGTGTCTAAAAAAGGAAGATTACAAAAGCAGGAAGGTAAGGAATCGGTTTGCCAACAAAATTGATCGACCAGGTGGACTTCAAAGGGGAGAAAAAAAACATGTGGGATCGATGGGAGGGGAGGTCGAACGAACGAACCAACGACGTACAGACTGCTACTTTAGGAGTAGAGATTAGGGGAATATATATATATATATATATATATATATATATATATATATATATATATATATATAGTAGGATTTTCTACAAGTGCTTGCCACAGAACTAGTTAAGGGTTTCAATGGTGCAAAAGTTCTCAAAAATTCTAAAAAAAATACTGAACCAGCACACCTATAATATAACATGATTCAACGGAGGGATTAAAGAAATACGACTGTATGTGTTCTGGACAAAAAAACAAATAGTTCAGCATATATTTATGTCGCGGTGAGCTGAAATGCTTATTATTTTTGGCTAGGACACATAAATGCATATTTTGACAATCCCTCCGTTGGATCATCTTATTACATTAGAGAGATGCTCCCATATTTATTTCATATTTTTTGATAACTTTTGAACCGTTAAAAGTTTAGGGACACTTAACTAGTTCTGTGGCAAGCTATGGTAGACACAGTTTTACCTATATATATATATATATATATATATAATATTTATATATATATTATATATATTTATATTCATTTTTCCCATCCTCCACTGACCCTTCCTCCCACTCTCTCCCTCTCTGCGACTCCCTCATAAAGATTATTTCCTAAATTTTGTTTAACTCAGCATTACCCTCTTTTTTGTTGCCCCTGCCTCATCGAAGGGGGTCCGGTCCATCTGGCATCCAAACACGGTGGCGGATGGGAAACCGCTTCATTGACGCGTTGAGATGGAGGTGAACGCATAGGAGTCGTTCGACGCAAGTATGGCTCGGCGTGCCCGTCATGCAAGACAGCATGCGCGAAGGCGGCCACGGCCCTCGCAGCGGACGTTGGCGAGGCGGGGTCGCACTCTCCGGTGCTGTGTATGGTGCACGGCCACCCCGGGTGCTGCAACCGGTTATGGTGGACGTAGCCGGCTCAATCCATCATCGATCCCACATCCACCGGAGACGTGCAGACGACAGGCTCTGACGAGGAAGAGTAACGCATGGGAGATGGCGGCAACTCGAGTCCTGTTAGCCGGTACGTGTCCCATGTCCTATTGAACCTCGCCAGCGACCGGAGCAACACTTTGAGGGGCGCAACCGGCCGCTAGACAAGGTTCCGGCGGAGATTAGGTTTGATGTTGCATGTAATATGGATTTGATGATTTGAATATGAAGTATCTGGTTGAGGAATCGATTGTTTGTGTGCTGGCCTGTAACTGTACGCAGACGCGTCCACATGCAATTGGGGACCGGATCTTGGTACTTGCGTATTTTTAAGCAACCATATATTTCATTAGACAATCGATTTACAAAGATTACACATATGGTCACCATACGAGACAAATATGCTTGTCAAGCAATTTTGCACAAAGAATTTCACAATAAGTAAAATTAATATTCCACCCTTGGAAAAACTTGTGCCTTGCCAAAACGTAGTCCACAAACATCCTCCGCCACCATCATGGAAACGCCAGAAAAAGAATAGCCGCCATACCAAGATCTGGGAGAGCACCATCGCATACAAAGATGCTTTTCGAGCCGATGAAGCGGGTCGCCGCAAACTATGAAACCGAGTTTTTGTGGCATGTAGGCCAGGGATCTTCTCGGTGGTCACCAGATCTCGACGTCGTCAACTTCATCCGAAATAGTCGAAAAAGAGGAACGTCGCCGCCTAACGTCGTCTATGCACCCAACTGCAAGACAGTAAACACAACTATAGCAGCTGACACGAACGCCACCCGCGAGAGCGCCGGCAGCCGACCACCAGACACGAACCTCGCTGGACCCAAAGATCAGCGAGACGACCGAGCCACCTGCCCCCCGTTGCCACCAGTTGGAATGACGCCGAGATGGAGGAAGAGCAAAGGCAATTTATTCTGACGAGGTGCCGTCTCCTCCATGGAAGCAGCGCCCCAAGAAAACACTACGCCAACCCTAAACACAAGTCAGAGCCGAAGCACCAGGGTCCCCACCCCTCCCGTCGCCAAAGCGATGGATGGAGGAGGCAAGGACCGGCGGGCAGCGGATTGGAGGCCAGTGAAGTTGGGGGCAGAAGGATTGCCCGGATCCTCTTTTCTCGGAGGGAAACAAGGTGGACTGGTACTTGCCGTTTGTAAATGCTCTGAAGCGAATCTATACTACTTATAAAAGAGCAAACATGATCTTCTTTAAATACACCCCACAAAACGTACACGGATACATTACCACCGCATGATTAGTCCCACTAAAGTCAATCTAACGGCTAGCCTTAACCTAATCTGTTCTCTGTGTGCACTTAGCAATTTACATTGACTGACCGTACTTCACCGTGGAGGAAAATATGAAGTCCACGCCTGGTCAATTAGGAAACTATAATCACGGACACATCCTATTAAGAAACTAATCACAGACACATCTAATTATTAGGAAACTAATCACAAACGCATCCTATTATTAGGAAACTAATCACGGGTGCATCCTATTATTAGGAAAATAATCACGAGCGCATCCTATTAGGAAATTAATCACGAACACATCTAATTATTAGGAAAATAATTACGGACGCATCCTATTAGATAACTAATCACGAACACATCTAATTATTAGGAAACTAATCGCGAGCGCATCCTATCGTCTCCTATCAGGGAATCGCGATCGCGAGTCGCCTGTCGTCACCAGCCCACCACCCACGCGAGCCACAATGGGAGACATGCGAAGAGGAGCTGCGGCTTCCTTCGAACACGCACACGTGCCGTCGCCGCCTTCGTCTTCTGCTTGGAGGGCAGGTCACTCTTCTACTGACTGCAACGACTTCGCATCATACAGAGAGACCAACCATGTTTCTCCGAATATCTTGAATTATGATCCTTATGACTTCATCTCTACTACTTATAAGAAGTACATTTTTTCATTTGACTATTTTCGTGACTTGGGAGGTAAGGTATGTTTTATCCACTAGAGTTGCTAAAATTGGAAGCATATCTGCAGTTTTTTCTTTCTAAATCGGCATTTGTTGGCCCCTTTTTGCCACTGTTATTTTTACAAGTGGTAGCCTACGTATCATTATTACTACAAACTGAGAGGATATTTGTTATATTGTCAAAATTTTAGAATGTTGAGCCCTTAAAGAAATGTGTAGTACTCAAGTAACTGTTCCAAATTGTCATATTAATGCTTTTGTCCTGTGATTAACAAGTATAATTACGCAATTTATCAATGTAATTTTTATTTGGCTTACATGTTCTATTTTCATAATAAATTAAGTCATTTTTCTTGCTTCCAGACATTACAACACTTGTGGTGTAATAGTAGAATCGGATGGTCCAACTAATATTTTTTTGTCTTGTTTCACAGCTGATTCTATGTAGTCAAGACATCTCTACACTTCTCTATGTGACAATGGCTTCCTCTTTTCAACAAACCATAGAGGTCTCTTCCCGCTATTGTGTGGTTGACACTCAATTGTAATAATAATTCTTGACTGGAGTTTGTTGGCACTGAAACGGTTCCTTAGCTTGTCCTAAGGCCTTGTACAATGGGAGGTGTTTAGAGGGGTGCTTAAAAAAATAAACCGAGTTTTTTTTAAGCACCGGTGCCTATTTCTACAGGAGAGACGCTTAGTTAAGCGTCTATCCTGTACAAATAAGCACCGGTGCTTAAGGAAAGTCTGATTTATTTCTTTAAGCACCTCTCCTAAGCACCTTCCATTGTACAAGGCCTAAGTGACATTTTCATGTGTGATTATACTTGCATAAATATGTGTATATGGAGAATCATGATGAATCTTCTAAATAATTTTGAGTTTTATACATTGGGAAAAGTGGGTGGTCTTTTAATACAGGAGACATGTTGATTAAGGAGAAACGATATTTCAAATTATTTGTATGAGTTGGGAATAAGAGATTGTGTACTTTATAGGGAAATTTCAAATTTATTAATAAATTGTCTTGTATTAAATATAGTATAATGTGTTAATCCCAATAGACGCGTGTTGCACGTGCACACTTATTAGTCCAAATAGACGTGCATTGCACGTGCATATTTACTAGTATGAGAAAGGGAGCCATAGGTGCGACTGTTTTTTTTCTTGTTTTTTGACATCAAATTTTAACATGGATGACGGGGAGGTGGGGTCGTTCGGTGGGAGAGAGGAGATCGACGAAGGTAACCTGGGGGTTTCCTTTTAATGTTAGAGATTTGCAAAATATAACATTTTATTTTTGTATTAGGAAAAATTGTAAATGTGATTCAATAGTAGAGTTAATAGTAATAGATAATAAATGATATATTGCATGGGATTAGCAATTTTTTAGTATTGAGGAATACTAAAAATCTTTTGGAACGTTATTTTAGTTATAGATTCAATGAATAATTTTATTTTGGAAGGTTATTGAGAAAAATCTTTTGTCTATGTTTTAGAAAAAGTGATAGCATATATATGGTGTGATTTTTGAATTTTTGATTACTAATATTTACGTGATTTAATTGAATCAGCACCTACCATGAAAAAACAGAGTTGAGAGGTGAGGCAAAAATTAACCATGTAGCGTGCTCGGTTTCCGATAGGACTTGGTTTCCCTATTTGAATGTTACTGTTTATTTAAATGGAAGGTTATTGGGTGGATTAGGGGTGGACCCCCTGAAAATCAGGGGGTGGAGATATTAGGGCCTCCTTTGGTTCACATGATAGAAATGTTATAGAAATAGAAAAATCATAGAAAGTGAGATGGCATGTATCTTAATTTCTATAAAGAAAGAGATGCCACTTGATGCATAGGATATGAATTTTTCCATTGAGTCTTACAGTAGGAATTAGGTGGGTTGGAGTCTTGCATACACATCCCGTGCACACACATACTTTATGCATGTGGTGGGACCCGATCAGAGAAGCCTGTCGGGTGAGTGGTCAAGTTTTAATGAATTCGCTCGTTGGAGCGCGCGAGCTTGAAAGAGCTTTTTCGGAATTAGAGTCCTGCATGCACATCTCGTGCACACACATACCTTATTTACGTGGTGGGACCTGATCAGAGAAGCCTGTCAGTTAAGCGGTCGAGCTTTGATGGATTCGCTCATTGAAGCGCACGGGCTTGAAAAAGCTTTTCCAGGATTAGAGTCCTGCATGCACATCCCGTGCACACACATACCATATTTATGCGGCGGGACCCGATCAGAGAAGCTTGTCGGTTGAGCGGTCGAACTTTGATGAATTCGCTCATTGGAGCGCACATCTTGAAAGAGCTTTTCCGGGATTAGAGTCATGCATGCACATCCCGTGGACACACATACCTTATTCACGTGGTGGGACCCGATTAGAGAAGCATGTCGGTTGAGCGGTCGAGCTTTGATGAATTTGCTCGTTGAAGTGTGTGGGCTTGAAAGAGCTTTTCCGAGATTAAAGAGGGTGTTTGTTTTCAGGGACTTATTGGTTTAGGGACTTAAAAAAAGTCCCTATAAGTTCCATCTAAACCAAATAGGAGGGACTTATAGGGACTTATGAAATAAGACTATCAAGGAGGGACTTATAGGGACTTATAGTTGTAATATGGTCTTATAGAGACTTATAAGTCTCAGGAACCAAACAGATAGAGACTTTTTAAGGACTTGGAACTTATAAGTTAGGACTAAAAAAAATCCTAAGACTTATGAATCAAACAGGGGCAAAGTCTTGCATGCACATCTCGTGCACACACATACCTTATTCACATGATGAGACCCGATCAGAGAAGCTTGTTAGTTAAGCGGTCAAATTTTAATGAATTAGCTCGTTGGAGCGCGCGGGTTTGAATGAGCTTTTCGAGGATTAGAAACACACAAGAAAAACATATACGATTACTTCCACACTTTCCGATTTATGATCAACAAATGGCAGTCATTAACGCGCGATCTAGTAACTGATTTCTCTCAATAAATACGAGATTTTATGTTGCGTCGTTAAAGACACTAAAGCGCTAGCCAGCTAGATCTGATTGATTTGGTAAAGACTGCAAAAGCAAAAATAATTGATATATTTCTATTGATTTCATTCCAACTGTTCCTTACTTAATCCATTCTATTCGTTGCCTGCATGCATAAATACACGCCGCCGACTGGTGTGATACGATAGTCACGGTGAGGTGAGGACGACGACAGTCATATGTCGATGGATCCTCATGCTGTTCTACTTCTCACCCTCGTCCTCCTCCTGGGTACCGGAGACGGCAGCCTCGCCGTCGGCACTCCGTCCGCGATCATCAGAACGACATGCGCGGCTGTCGGAGTGGGTTACGACTCCTGCGTGGGCGCGCTCTCGGCCGCCCCGGCCGCCGCCGCCCCGCCCCGGCCGCCCCGGCCGCCGCGGCCGCCAAGGACGCGCGTGAGCTCGTCGTCGTCGCCACCAGCCTCATCGTGGCCAATGTCACGTCGACGGTGCTCGTCCTCGACGACCTTGTCAAGAACCTCGGGGAGTGCCTCCGCTCCTACAGGCACATGAACAAGAACCTAGAGGGCGTGCTCGGTGACCTAGCTGCTGGGCGCCTCAAAGCGGCGACCGACAAACTGCTGCATGCCTCCTTTGCGCCCAGCGACTACGACATCCTCTTGCTCGAGGGGAGAGCGGAGAAGAACCCGATGAGCGAGGAGAACAACGACGCCCGTTGGCTGTTCCGACTGGCGGAGTGAAATGCATGGTTGGTCCATAAACTCAAATTAAAAGCACACTTTAGACCACAAACTCAAAATCTGCACAGATTAGGCCACAAACTAGATTATGAGCACACTTTAGGCCAAAAAAACGTTTCGGAGGTCTGATCCTGCACACGTGGCTGCCACCTCGGCTAAGACTAGACCGCTCTGCGAGTGTTATCTTTCCCAGGGTGTTAATTGTAAAATGGACGAAACTGAAATCCCGCGCCAATCACGGCTGGACCAAGCCCTTCCTTTCTCGTACTCTTCTCTGGACGGTTTCCGTGGAGCAGGACGATCGACGGCGACCTAAGGCGGCTCAACGCCGGCAAGCCGTGGATGGCTCGGCTGCGTGAGAAAACCGATCCTCCACCCTTATATGGTATGATCTTCCTCCTCTCCTCTTCTCTTTGCTTCTGTGTCCTCTTCCATGGAATAGGGCATATGTGATCATCGACAATTGGATCTTTTCTTTGTTGTTAATCATTTTCGATGGATTGATGCCAAATTTCTGTACTGAGGTCTAGTTTGTAAGCATGGCTGCCGTTTTGTTCCTATGTGTGGTGATATAAGGGGGAAAACCTGAACCTTTACACTCAGTTTAAACTGAATATATATGTGCAAAAAAACTGAACCCTTACACTTGTTCCTATGTGTGAAAATCTGCTCCGGACAGGTGGAAGAACAAATCGTATTCAGTGCAAAAACTGAACCTTTACACTTTGTTGTAACTGAATATATATGTGGGAAAGAACTAAACCTTTACAAATTATTCCTATGTGTGAAATCTACACTGTCTAGGTGAAAGAACAGATCATTTTCGGTGCTAAAACTGAACCTTTATCCTCTGTTTTAACTGAAAAAATGAACATCTACTCATGTTCAGCGCAAAAACTGAACATATTCTCATATTTAGTGGAGAAACTGAATATATATGTGCCGTATTCATTGCATGAACTGAATATAGGTGGTGATCTAAGGGGAAAAAACAGAACCTTGCACTCTGTTTGAACTGAATATATGTGCACAAAAGTAATGTATGTTTTTTGTTGAAGTGCAAAGACTGAACCTTTACTTTGTGTTATTGTGCATTGTAAGTCTCAATGATCCAGTGTTCACTATTGAGGTTCATCATGGTGGATTTTTCTGTGGTTTAGGAAGCAACAAAACATATATTGATGATAAAATTGACTTCTTTGACTTTTGTGTTGTTGAGGAATGGTCAGTACTTTATATTGTGGATTTGTTGGAGAAATTGGGCTACCCCGACAATACCAAGTACAAGGTGTACTGGTTGCTGCCTGGCCACACAATTGCTGATGGTCTTTTCTTTGTGTGCAATGATGATAACCTTCAGAAGCTCATTTCTTCAGTGCCCAGGGACAACAATATAGTTCTTTATTTGGATCAGATGTATTTGATTGACAATAGCATATGGGATGATGTGTTGATAGAAGCAAATGCTTCAGAACAGCCTAGTATCATTGTGAATCAATGCAAGCCTACAGAGCAGTTTTCAGGGCAGCCAGAGGGAGATATCACTCGCCAGATGGATGAGAAGCTGGAGAGATTGCAGAAATTTAAGAGCTCGAAGGAAGATGGTAGTGACAGTGACAGGCTTGATTCAGATGCAGACTTTTTTGACAGTGACAATGATCCATTTGATGGAGATGATGATTTGTTTGCCGCCTTTGTGGATCAAGATGTGAAAGATTCAATGATCCCTGACAAAGGTAGACAGCAAGTTCAAGACAATGAGGTGAAGGACAAGGATAAGAAGGATAAAAGGAAGAGGGAAGATTCTGATGGTGAGCTTGAATTACCAGATTCTGAAGATGAGAACTTCAAGTTCAAGTTCAAGTCATTCACATCAGTGGACATGAAGGAACCCGAGTTTAAAGTTGGAATGTTCTTTTCAACTGTTGAGCAGTTGCGAGAAGCAATAGATGAATATAGCATAAAAACAGAGTGCCTGTGAAGAAGATCAGAAATACTAGAACCAGGGTTGAGGTGATATGTGTTGAAGATTGTCACTGGTGCTTGTATGTAAGTCATGACACCAGGTCCAAGAGTTTGCTTGTCAAAAGATATATCAATGAGCACACCTGCAGCAAAGAGTGGGCTATCAAGGCAATGACGGCTCCATATATTGCCAAAAAATATCTTGAAGATATCAGAGATAATGAGACGATTGATGCACAATCATTGGGGGAAAAAGTGCAGAAGGACTTCAACTTGGCTGCTGGAAGAATGAAACTACAAAGGGCAAAAAAGAAAGCAATGACTGTTATTAGAGGTGATGAGGAGAAGCAATACAATTTGCTTTGGGATTATGCTCAGGAGATAAGGAGATCAAACCCAGGGAGCAGTGTCTTCCTAAACTTGGATGTTCATGGTTTGTTCCAGACTATGTACTTCTCCCTTGATGCTTGTAAGAGGGGGTTCTTAGAGGGCTGTAGGCCTCTACTTTTCTTTGATGGTTGCCACTTGAAAACTAGGCATGGTGGTGTGATGTTGACAGCAATAGGGATTGACCCTAATGATTGTGTTTTTCCAATTGCAATGGCTGTGGTGGATGGGGAGAACAAGAATAGCTGGAAGTGGTTCATGAACACTTTGAAGCGAGACTTGAACATCAGCAACACTGCGGCATATACCATCATGTCAGATAAGCAGAAAGGTTTGATACTTGCAGTAGAACAAGAATTTTCAGATTGTCCACATAGGTTTTGTGTAAGACATCTGTACCAAAACTTCAACACGATTCACAAGGGGGAAGTTCTCAAGGATCAACTTTGGGCTTGCGCTAGATCTAGCAACACAGAACAGTTGGAAAGAAACATGGAGAAACTCAAGTTGTTGAGTCCAGAAGCACATGCATGGCTTGATGGGCACCCACCAGACCAATGGTGTAGAGCCTTCTTTGATTGTTTCTGCAAGAGTGACACACTAATGAATAATCATTGTAAAGTGTTCAACAAGTAAGCTACTAAACATATATGTGTTCATGTTCTTTGTGCCATTCATGTTCTTTATAGTGATCTTGTTCTTCATTACATGTGCACACAGATACATACTTGATGCTAGAGAGCTTCCTATCCTTAGTATGTGGGAGAAGATAAGGATGCAGCTTATGCACAAAATGGTTGAGTATGCAAGGATTTGTGAGAATAAATGGACTAGCAACATATGCCCCAAAATCATGGACAAACTGCAGAAGAATGTGAAGTATGCAAACAATTGTTTTCCTCACAGACCTGGGCATGGAGTATACGAAGTCAAGAGCAAATCCTTCAGCTATGAGGTCAACATGCTGCAAAACAGTTGTGACTGCCGGAGATGGCAACTAACAGGCATTCCATGTTCTCATGCAGCTGCTTGCATGAGAGAGGAGAGAATAAAGCCCGAAACATGGATAGCAGCTTGTTATACAAGGGACAAGTATATGAAAACTTATGGACACACTATCTGGCCAGTTAGGGACAAAAGTTTTTGGGAAAAGACAAATGGAAGGGAAGTGGGAGCACCATTGTATAAGAAGAAAGCTGGAAGGAAAGCAAATAAAAGGAGAGAGCACCCATCAGAGAAAGAACAAGGTACAAGGCTCAACAAGCATGGTGTGAAGATGCACTGTAGCCATTGCAGAGACCCTAACCACAAGAGGCCAGGTTGCCCTATCCTACATCCAGAACTGAAACTTCAACCACAAAGAAGAAACAATGAAGAAGATATTGATGATTCTTCTATTTTAGAGGTTAAAAAGAGCAACCGTTTTTATTCCTTAGAGCTAAATGAATTGTTATATTTAATGCAGCTAATCTTTGCTTCATTATTTTCAGCATATTGTTCCTGAAGAGGGCATTCCTGAGTTAATTCCAACACAATGCAGTGAAACTCTAGTTGACGAACTGCTAGTAGAAGAAGTACATATAATCATTTGAACAAATTGTTTAATACTCTATTTCAGTTACTACTTCCCACTAATCCTTGCTTTATTATTTTTGCAGATCACTGAGTTGGAGAATTTTCACAGTCGAAGGAAAGGTCCACTGCCTAGCAATGCTTTCGTTGAAGAGCACATAAATAATATTCCTGCTTCAAGGGCAACAACAGCAACAAGGGGAGGGATGGCCATAGCAAGGGGAAGAGGAAAGGGGAGAGGAAGGGGAAGAGGAAGAGCAACTAGCTCTGCTACAAGTACTTCTATACTTGATGATGTTGTGCCAACTACCAGAGGGAGAGCAAGAGCGAGAGGCACTACAAGGTGAGCAAGTACAAGCAGGGTCACAGGAAGTATTTCTGTAGTTAATGATGCTACAGGAGCAAGTGGTGCTGCTTCAAACATGGTAGATGATGTCCCAAGAGCAAGCACAAGAAGACCAAGAAGTGGAGGAAGAGGAGATGGTGCAGCCAGAGAGAGAGAGAGAGAGAGAAGTATCAAACACGGAAGATTGTACCACTTGCTTTTTGGGTCTCATTAGTTAATTTCCTGGTTTCTGTCATGCTTATAAAAATTGGAGATTTGGTTGTGATACTTTCTGAAACTATGAAGTTGTGATGCGAACTTGGAACCTTTCACTTTTTTAGGGAATGGAACATTTACTTTTGAAACTACGTAGCAGTGTCATATTTATTTCATCAAGCAAGCTTATGAGCATAATCATGTGCACTGTGATGTTATATTTCACATGAATCTGCATGTTATGTGCACTGCCATGTTTATTTCCTGAAGAATGAGGACTTTTTGAAGATTAGTTGTGATTTTCATCTCCTCGACACCGACGTCTAAGTTTAATTCTTGCCTCACGCGGCTTATTAATCTAGCTACGTAGCTAGCTGGTGGTTGATTTCCATTTGCTCGATCGATAGCATAAAATGGAATTGCCATTTGTTGTCCAACGTGTGCGTTATCATTTCCACTAGTAGAGCAAATGTTTATATGTAAGTTGCATCCTGATTTTAATAAATTTAGGCTCACTTATAAATCACTTGCCGATGATTATTCTGAAGAATTTACTATTTAAGGTATGTTATATTGTTCACTATAAAAATATGTTACACTTCTCTAAGAGCAAATAGTTGATTTCCCTTTATATAAAAAACAACCGGCTTTTTTAAAATAAACAGGTCACCCTTCTCACTCCCTCGCTGCACGGACACAAGCCCTTACTCACATCTCACTCAACCCGCACAAGTCGACACCGCCATGTCTCCTCGTCACGGTGTCGCCACCGCCTTATCTCCTCATGATGTCGTCGTCGCCATCTCTCTCCCCGTTGTGGCTTGGATCTGCTGCCACCCCTCCACGCTCACTGCCGCCTCCTATCCCCTCCACCGCGATGTCACCCGTCCCCTCCACTCCCCGCCATGGTTTACAGTTTTGACTGGATCCGGTTAACAGCCGTTAGCACATCTGGCGTAGTGAGCAGCCAGGTCTGTCGTCAGCCGGGAGGTGCAGAAGGGTCGCCCTACCACTTATCGCTAGCCCCCTTGCGGCTCCAAGTTGTGCTCCTGCTGTCCGCGTTCCGTTCCCCTGAGCGCCCTAGTGTCTTTGTAAATTATGTAAATTATACTCTCTTAACAAAATATATCGCTGAAAAAATACATAACACACTTTTTTTGGGATCAATACACGTTTTTTGTCACGTAACGACTACTTCCCAATATAGCACGACACCGACGCCGCACAATGCTCTCGTTCCCCTCACTCTCTCCGCATCATTCTCTCATTCCCCTCCACCGAATCCCTAGCTCTCCTCCGACGATGTGCGCTGCCGCCTCCCTCTCGCCCGCGTCGCCGCCTCCCTCAGACGGACGCGCGTCGCCACTTTCTCTCCCTCTCGCACGTGTCGCTTGCTCCAAAGTTTTCTTTACCGAGGTTGAGGAGGAGCAGGCGGGGCGCGCGCAGGGCGGACTTCTCCTACTCGACAACAGTTGCGACGAACGCCGGCGCTCCTTGTCGCCCTCGACCTGCAAGAAGGAGCGCCCGTACTGAACAAAATCGATGGGGCTGGGATCGACCCGTGGTGGAGGCATTGTTCGACGGAGAGGGTGACGTGAGGACTCTTCCATTAGGAATAGATGTTTGATGGGTGAGGCACCATGAACGAATTTAACGTGCACTCTGTGTAAAAAATGCATTTCACCTAAGTTCAGTAAAAAAATCTTTACCGACCATGAACAAATCGGCACATGAAAAGCTGCCAAAACAAACCGGCCCATGATGAAGATCTTGCGATTCTCTCCGAGCAGCATTCGCGCCGACGCGCGCCCTCTTCAGTACCCCGCCTTTTCAGCCACCGCGACCCGCGACCACCTCCATGCCTCCGCGCCTCCTGTTCCGCCGCCTCCTCTCCACCGCCGTCGCAGCGCCCGCTCCGGAGGCCGCCGCCGCCTCCGCCGCCGCGCCGAGGCCCACCGACCCGGCGCTGCTCGTCCGCCTCTGCACGATCATCTACCAGCAGCAGAACGCCCCGGACGCCGCCCTGCAGCGCCGCCTCTCCGCGCTCCCCCTCCCCTCCGCCCCCGCCGACCTCCGCGAGCTCTTCCTCCAGGCGTCCGCGCGGTTCCCGCTCTCCTGGCGCCCCGTGCAGCGCCTCCTCGCGCACCTCACCGCCCGCCACGGCTTCGCGCACTCCCCCGCCACCGCCGCGCGCTTCCTCGACGTCCTCGCCAAGTCCAGCAACGTCGACCTGCTCCACTCCACGCTGCTCGCCCTCCCGCCCGGCCTCCTCTCCGACGCGGCCCTCCGCGCCGCCGTTCGCGGCCTCGCCCCCGCCCGCGAGGTCGGCAAGGTCTCCGCCCTCCTCACCCTCTTCCCCGAGGCGCAGCGCCCCCGCGCGCTCGCCTTCATCGTCGACGTCGTCTGCTCCGTCTGCAAGCTGCCCGACGTGGCAGAGAAGGTCGTCAAGCAAGCCGAGCACCGGTACGGCCTCGCGCGCTGCGGCAGGTGCTGCGAGCTGCTGGTCGTCGCGTACTGCCGCGCGGGGATGTTTTCCGACGCGTGCAGTGTGTGGAACGGGATGGAGAAGCGCGGGATTGAGCCCGGCGCGGCGGCATATCAAGAGATCGTGGTGACGCTGTTCAAGAACAACCGTATCCCTGACGCCATGAAGGTGTTCGACGGAATGCGGAGGAGGGGATTGTCTGCCGGCGGTGGTGGCGCGTGCTACCACGCTGTGGTTTCGTGGCTGTGCAAGGAAGGAAGGACCTGTTCAGCGTTCATGGTGCTGGCCGAAATGGTTAAGAGAGGGGTGGAGGTGGACGGAGAGGTGCTTGGGGATTTGGTGTATGGGCTCTTGGCGAGGCGGAGGGTGAGGGAAGGGTACAGTGTTTTCTATGGTGTCAAGGAGAAGGATATTGCACTGTACCATGGGTTGATGAAGGGTTTGGTGAGGATCAAGCGAGCTGGGGAGGCGACTGAGGTGTTTAGGGAGATGGTTGCCAGTGGGTGTGAGCCAAACATGCACACATACATCATGATGCTTCAGGGGCACTTGGGGAAGAGGGGCAGGAAGGGCAGGGATCCATTGGTGAATTTTGAGAGCATCTTCGTCGGCGGATTGGTGAAGGCGGGGAGGACACTGGAGGCCACTAAGTTTGTGGAGAGGACAATGTGGGGTGGAGTGGATGTGCCGAGGTTTGACTATAATAAGTTCTTGCACTACTTCTCGAATGAGGAGGGAGTAGCGATGTTTGAGGAGGTTGGAAGGAGGTTGAGGGAAACAGGTCATGTTGATCTTGGGGACATCTTTCTAACCTATGGCGAGAGGATGGCCACAAGGGACAGGAGGAGGAGAGCGATGAATGGGCGTTTGACAACAGTTGAAGATTATAGCTGCTTACCATCATCTCAGGAGTCAGAAGCTAGGAGCGTGTGATGTGTATTACATATCATAGAAGTGTCAAATACAGTACAGTTTTGACGAACAAACAAATATTTTGTGCTTGCATTCTTGCCTCTTGCTTCCATTCTCTTTGCACTTCTGGTAGTATGTGTCTTTTTTCCGAGTGTCTTGGTAAGTTCTTTTAGGAATTAGGAGGATACACGGTTCACTTCCAGCCCTCTCTTAACCATTTCATTTAAACATCCAAATGACGCATGTAAGTTCAAATGACTTTTATATCTTAGCATTTTTTGTGATTTTATTTAGTTCTGACTTTTAGATGCTTCTTCAAAAGAGAATCTTTTAATGAGCAGTTTTTCTTGAAATAAGAATGTTGCAAGTTAAATTTCTGCACATACATACATTCTTTGTGGTAAATAATCACCTATAAATTGTTGAAATAACCACTCAAAAGATTTTCCTAACCTAACAATAACATACATAGTTGAAACAACCACACCAAAGGCCTAAACAAAATTTTAGACATAAAAAAGGCATCCATGAGTAGCATTTAAAGTTGACATGAATGACGCTTGGATTCAAATATAAGTTGCATAACACCTTGATTTATGTTATTTAGCTGAATTTTTTTTATACTGATGGTTTGTTCTTATCAATTTCGAGATAAGGTAATGTATCTAATTAGGAAAATTACACACGATGAACCACACCATCAAAGTCTGACAATGTGAATCCAACATATCCTGAAAGGCTCCTTCAGCTGCTGCTCCATTTGAATTATGGGGCAGCAAGACAACGACATATCATTGAAAAGTCATAAGATTCTTTGTTGGCAGCAATGGCTGATTCAATGGTCATTGGTTCCATGACTCAAATGACCTGTTGTTATCATCATGATGTACGATTGGATAAATAATTGAGGGGCAAGATTGAGCGAGCCAGCTGCCTCCATGTGGTGAAATCTCATAGCCTACAAGTGAAACCATCGCTTGGTTATCAAGTAATCAACCAAAAGCACACTGGTAAGAAGTCTCATTCATTCATTAAGGTGGCATGCGTATCCATCTAAATGACTTCATGGTTCATATCTTAGCATTTTTTTGTGTGATTCTCTCTGGTTCAGATTTTCAGATCCTTCTTCAAAACAGAACATCTGAATGAACAGTCTTTTTTTTAATAAGAATGTTGCACGTTAATTTCTGCAACTACATAAATTACTTTTGGTAAATAATCACCTACAAGTTGTTGAAATAACCACTTGAAAGATAAACAACCACCCCTAAAGGTCTAAACAAGTTTTTAGGCATGACGTAAACAAAGGCTTCAGTGAGTATCATTTAAAGTTGATGTGAATGGCACTTGGATTCAAACATAACCGCCTTGATTTATGCTATTTAACTGACATTTTTTATACCAGTGGTCTGTTCTTATCAATTTTGATTTGAGATGATGTACCTAATTTTGAGGTGAGATGGTGTATACCATTCAAGTCAGACAACGTGAATCCAACATTTCCTGGAAGGTGTCCTTCAGCTGCTCTCCCCTTTGAACCATTGGGCAGTAATATGACAACGACATATCATTGAAAAGTCATAAGATGCTTGTGTGGACTATATCAGTACACATGTGTGGCCTGGACTCTTCGCTTGGAGGATGGTGAGGACCATTTCCTGTGCCCCCCACACATATTGCCCAGTCCCATTCAAACAGACAACAGCAGAAACTCTTATCCCCCTTTGGTACTTGATAGAGAGATGGAGCATCCTGTTGTTAGCGCTGGTGGGGGTGCCATTAACATACTATTATGTAAGCTGGGTGCGGTGCTCATCCAAGAAGCACAGCTCCTTGGAGGCATCCGAGGCGAGCTGGAGTACATGAAGGATGAGCTTGAGAGCATGACAGCATTCCTCCAGGACCTTGCTGAGGAGGGAAACCGCAGGAAGCAGGTTAAGGTTTGGATTAAACAGGTGCGAGAGGTCGCGTATGATGTTGAGGATTGCGTTGATGAGTTTACATATCACCTTGGCAGCACCACAAGTGGTTCTGGCCTTGCCGGGCTCTTCCACAGATGCATCCGTTTCATGCAAACTGTCAGGGTGCGGCGTCAGATTGCGAAACAAATCCAACAACTGAAAGCGCGCGCTACAAGTATCAGCGACCGAAACTCAAGGTAATTGCCTTATATAAAATTCTTATGCGTCTTGGCATTTACCTTATGATTTCCCTCTAAATGAAACATGGTAAATGTGGTAGCTCTGTAGCAGGAGGACTGGAGGAGGTATAAATTATGTGTTCTGGTGTTGTGATAAAAATTGAAAAGATTCATTCCACTGTTGCAACTATTGGATAAAATTTTGTAAATACTACCTGTGTCCCAAAATAGATGACATTGTTAAGCATGTCGTCAAACTTTCTCTATCTTTGACAACTGACTAAGAAAAAAATGTTTAGATTAGTTGAGTAAAATTGTACTACCACTGGATTTGTCATGAAAAACAATCACAATATAAATTTTAATTGTCATTTACTTACATATTTATAGAGAACAAAATGGCCAAAGTTGCTCCTTAGAGATTGTGCAAAGTCACAAACATTATCTATTTTGTATGTGAGAGAGTGAACTTTAGATGAGAGTAATTCAGCCTTCGAAACTTTATAGCTACAATGTGTTTTTGCTGTAAAAAAACATGGAAGTTCTTTCCTCTTTCCCGTCTACTATGTATGAGCTGTAGCAATAACTTACAAACTCTTCTCTTTTTTTTTTTTGCGGGGTAACTTACAAACTCTTCTCGTAGGTATGGTGGTAATCATCTCATTACTGGAGCAGAAGGAAACACACTTGCTGCACAACCAGCACCATCTTATATTACTTCTCTGGATATTCGTACCCCCGCACTCTTCCCAGAGATAACGGAACTTGTGGGCATTGAAGCGCGTCAGAGTAATCTTGTGAATTGGTTGGTGGATGAAAACGTACAACAATTACTGGTGCTATCTATATTCGGTTTTGGTGGTTTGGGAAAGACAACTCTTGCTATGACGACATATCAGACAGCTAGTGCAAGTTTCCAGTGCCGAGCTTTTGTAACTGTATCCCAGAAATTTGATGTGAAGGGTCTCATAAGGGACATTCTTCGTCAGATTATTCGACCAGTAAATCAAAATGGTCCAGCACCAGCAGTAGACCCACTCAAAGGCATGGAAGAATGGAACGTGGGACAGCTTGCAGATATGCTAAGGCAGCATCTAGAAGATAAGAGGTATCTTATTGTTCTTGATGATATTTGGAGCATGTCAGCATGGGAAGGTATTCGATTTTGTTTGCCTAACTCACATACTGGAAGCAGAATAATTGTTACCACAAGAATGAAAACTGTAGCACAAGCCTGCTGCCTCCATGAGTATGACAGAAATTACGAAATTGAACAACTCAATGGTAGTGAATCTAGCGAGTTATTTTTCAAGAGAATATTTGGTAACAGGGAAAATTGCCCAGCTGCCTTCAAAAACATTTCAGAGAGGATCCTGGGAAAGTGTGGTGGTATACCCTTGGCCATAGTCAGCATTGCAGGTCTTTTGGCTAGCACACCCTTGTACAGTTATGATCGCTGGGAGAAGATCTACAACTCTCTTGGCTTGGAGCTGGAAACCAGTCCCTGGCTTGAAAAACTGAAGAAAATTCTTGAGCTTAGTTATGATGACCTTCCATATCATTTGAAAACTTGTTTCTTATATTTAAGCACCTACCCTGAGGATTATAAGATCAGAAGGAAAAGTTTATTGAGAAGATGGATAGCAGAACGCTTTGTGACAGAGAAGCGTGGATTAAGTGCCTTGGAGGTGTCTGAGAAATATTTCAATGAATTACTCAACAGGAGTATGGTTCTTCCAATTGAAATGAGCTTTGATGGGAAGGTCAAGACCTTTCGAGTTCATGATATAATGCTAGAGATCATTGTTTCAAAATCAATTGAAGAGAATTTCGTCACTTTGGTAGGTCAACAGTCTACTTTAGCTCCTCAAGAGAAGATTCGGCGGCTATCCATTCATGGAGGAAGTAACAAAAATATTGCCACAAGCAAATTGTTAAGCCATGTCCGATCATTGAGTATATTTGCTGATGGAGAAATGTTACAGTTTGCTTGGATAAAACTTCTTAGAATATTAGACTTAGAAGGTTCTGGGTTTGCCAGGAATGGAGATATCAGAAATATTTGTAAACTGTTTCAGTTGGAATATCTCAGTCTCCGGAGTACATATGTCACTGAACTCCCTGTGCAAATAGGAAACCTCAAAAAGTTGGAGACACTTGATGTCAGGGACACAGCCATAAAGCATTTGCCTCCACACATTACCAATCTGCCAAATTTGTCAAACCTACTTGGAGGGAGAAGAGTTTATAACTACAGTGGTTTGTTTCCCATTTCCAATTTTTGGGGAATGCACATCCCTAACAAGCTTGGCAATTTAGAAATGCTTACAACACTTGCAGAAATAGAGATCACAGACTCTACTTCCTGTTACATATCTGAATTAGGGAAGCTTTCACAGTTGAGGAAGCTAGGGGTAATGATGTTTGTTGACGACGACATGAACTGGATGTCCTTGATCACCGCCATTGCAAAACTGAGCAGCTGCCTTCAGTCACTGCTGATTTGGCGACCGGACGGAGTAATGAATTTCAGGATTCTTGATACACTATCCAGGCCACCAATGTTTCTAAAAAGCATAAACTTCCGAGGTAAGTTGGGACGGCTACCAGAATGGATTGGTTTGCTGGCTAATCTAACTGAGTTGACCCTTCGCGCCACTGAATTGGAATCTGAGGAGCACCTGAAAGTTACCTCTCAGTTACCAAGCCTGCTCTACCTTAGGTTGCATCACAGTGCATACACCGGAAGAGCACTCACCTTCTCTGCGTCAGAGTTCCCAAGTCTCAAACTGCTCACCATTCATCTCGCCGTATACCAGGCATTGAACCTGAGGTTTGAGGAAGGCACTGCACCTAAGCTCCATAGGCTGGAGCTATCTTTCTTCGAAAATGCTTCCATCCGGCAGCCTTCAGGTATCAATTTTCTTGCAAATCTTCAGGAGGTCTTGGTCCACGCTGATCCATGCCATAACTCGGAAGCTATGGTGCACTATTTGAGGAATGAAGCTAGGAGGAATCCCAACCAACCTACTGTCACTTTCAAGGCGAAACAATGGAAGTCAGCACGGACAGGTCCAGCAATAGATTACAGAGGAAACATCTGGTTTTGATAATACGGGCACCGCTGAACATGCGTGAGCTGTACTCTTGACAGGATTCAGAATTTCCGACACGTCAATATTTGGTTAATCAGGTCTCAAGTGCCAATAGCCAAATCTTTTTTTTTGTTTCTGGTGATCTGTACAGATATGTGGACATCAAGGATGAGTTGTTGAGACGGTTTACCGTCTGTCTTTTCTTCTCCAATGGATAAGAAATTTGCAGTGTTACTGAACATTCTTTGAGGGGGACTTACTGTCCTGTAGAGTCGATATTTGGATGGCTTCGGTCTCTGCTACCTGGTCGTGAATACATAGTAGAGTATGTTTTTGGATTAGCATCACTCTGGAAATCTTGCAACATCGTTGTACTTTACCAGAAAAGAAACATCACACTTTGGTTGCCAATTTGTAACGTTATCTTTTTACAGCAGCAAACTTGTAATGTTGCTATTGGTTGTGTGTACGTTCTTTACAATGCTTCAGTTGCCCTGTCTGCATTGTAGAGAAGCCACCGCTGCTTGCAATGCTTCAGTTGCCCTGTCTGCAATGTAGAGAAGCCACCACTGCTGGTTTTTCACTGCTGTGGTAGTGTGGTGTCGAGTGTTGGTCGATCAGCCGATGGCTGTGTTAAAATCCCTTCTGCGTGCTCTGTGCGTCGCCGAGTTCAGTATAGAAGCTCTGTAAGCTGTTGCATTCCGTTTCGCAGTTCCTCAGTGAAGAAGTCATATAGAGAAGTTTGTGAAGAGAACAATGTGGGGTGGAGTGGATGTTCCGAGGTTTGATTACAAAAAGTTCTTGCACTACTTCTGTAATGAGGAGGGGGTGGCGATGTTTGAGGAAGTTGGAAGATGACCGGGGGAAACAAGGCTTGTTGATCTTGGTGACATCTTTCTAACCTACGGCGAGAGGATGGCCACAAGGGATAAGAGGGGAGTGATGAATGGACATTTGACAGCTGTTCATGATTACAGTTGCTTATCATCGTCTCATGGTCATAAGCTGGGAGCTTGTGAAGTGTGATATCATAGAAGTTGTGGATGATGTAGTTTGGAGTAATAGAGAAATACTTATTGTTCTTTAGTCTTGGTATAAGCCGGAGAAGGACACCCGAGAGGCACCAGATGGGATCTCGGGGGCGCGGGGACGCGGGGCGGATCTGCCGCTCCTGGCCGTGGCCATGGACGCCCCCAGTAGCTCCCTCCCCTCCCCGGTGACGTGACCCAGCCCTGCTGGTTCTGCTGCTGGCCGTGGGCGGGGCGTTGGATCTGCGTCTGGAGGCGGCGGCGTTCGTGGCCTGCCTTCCGTGCAGGCAGCCCTCTCATCTCTGGTGGCCCTCCCCTGCCTCGAGCCATGGTGAAAGCTCTCGCGTGGAGGCAGCGATGCTTCTGTGGTGTGGCAGACACGGGGCTCCTCGTGGTGGATCATTGCTGGTGTTGTTCCGGCCCCGGTAGCCTCGGGCCCGTGTCCCTCCAGTGTCCGGCGCTGCCGGCGTCCTGCCGGGCTGCCCCGGTCTCGACGACTGTGTATCTGCGTCCCTCCAGATTACTTGGCTCGCCGACGTCCCGACGGCTAAGGCCACGGTAGCACGGATCTGCGTCCCTCCAGTCCTTGCTTGCCGGTGTTGCTGGCCGCCGCCGCCCCTGACCCACTCGCGTGTTTGCTTTGTCGCCTGCCCCGCCCCGTATGACTCAAAGCCACCCCTTTTGCCAGATCCTGTGCTCGTTGGTTCAAGGGCAGTGCCACCCTCCGATGACAAGTGCAACCCCGCCAACCCTTGCCTGACATGGTAGTTCCGACCAACTTTGGTTTCCTCATCTTTGATTTCAGACTCGGCGGCTATGGGATTGCTCAGCTTCAGGCCAGGGAGAGATCCCTGCTCGGCTTGTCGATGCTGGCAACGGCGGCGCTCGTGGGTGTCGTTTTCTTCTTGGAGACGTTGCCAAGGCCTTAAGCGGTGCCCTTCTTCGAGCTCAGGGGAAACCTGAGGTCTGACTCTCCCGGATCGGATAGCGGCGGCGTCCCGGCGTCGTCCTCCTTCTTGAAGGCGCTATCTTGCGAGCTCGTGGTGTCCCCGATTTTGGCTCGAACGATGTTGGAATTCTTGTTGGCCCGGCATTGCCGTTCTTGGTTCGGGTTTGGTAGGTCTAGCTGTGATGTTTCCTTTGTTCAGGCTGAGCATCCACTTCTCTCTGCTCTGGGCATCATGTTCACGCCTGTGTGCGTCCGTGTCATGTGTTGTACCCCTATTTTATGTTGGGGAACGTAGTAATTTCAAAAAATTTCCTACGCACACGCAAGATCATGATGATGCACAGCAACGAGAGGGGAGAGTGTTGTCTACGTACCCACGCAGACCGACTGTGAAAGCGTTGACGCAATGTAGAGGAAGTAGTCGTACGTCTTCCCGATCCGACCGATCCAAGCACCGTTACTGCGGCACCTCCGAGTTCTTAGCACACGTACAGCTCGATGACGATCCCCGGGCTCCGATCCAGCAAAGCGTCGGGGAGGAGTTCCGTCAGCACGACGGCGTGGTGACGATCTTGATGTTCTACCGTCGCAGGGCTTCGCCTAAGCACCGCTACAATATGATCGAGGTGGAATATGGTGGAAGGGGGCACCGCACACGGCTAAGGAACGATCTCAAGGATCAACTTGTGTGTCCTAGGGTGCCCCCTTGCCTCCGTATATAAAGGATCCAAGGGGGGGGTGCGCCGGCCTAGAGGAGGGCGCAGGAGGAGTCCTACTCCTACCGGGAGTAGGACTCCCCTCCCCGTTCCTTGTCCAACTAGGAGAGGTGGAGGGAGAATAGGAAAGGGGGGGCGCCGCCCCTCCCTCCTTGTCCAATTCGGACTAGGGGGAGAGGGGGCGCGCGGCCTGCCCTGGCAGCCCCTTCCTCTTCTCCACATTAGGCCCATAAGGCCCATTAACCCCCGGGGGGTTCCGGTAACCCCCCGGTGCTCCGGTTTTATCCGAAATTCATCCGGAACACTTCCGGTGTCCGAATATAGTCATCCAATATATCAATCTTTATGTCTCGACCATTTTGAGACTCCTCGTCATGTCCGTGATCATATCCGGGACTCCGAACTAACTTCGGTACATCAAAATGCATAAACTCAAAATAACTGTCATCGTAACGTTAAGCGTGCGGACCCTACGGTTCGAGAACAATGTAGACATGACCGAGACACGTCTCCGGTCAATAACCAATAGCGGGACCTGGATGCCCATATTGGCTCCTACATATTCTATGAAGATCTTTATCGGTCAGACCGCATAACAACATACGTTGTTCCTTTTGTCATCGGTATGTTACTTGCCTGAGATTTGATCGTCGGTATCCAATACCTAGTTCAATCTCGTTACCGGCAAGTCTCTTTACTCGTTCCGTAATACATCATCTCACAACTAACATATTAGTTGTAATGCTTGCAAGGCTTATGTGATGTGCATTACCGAGAGGGCCCAGAGACACCTCTCCGACAATCGGAGTGACAAACCTAATCTCGAAATACGCCAACCCAACATCTACCTTTGGAGACACCTGTAGTACTCCTTTATAATCACCCAGTTACGTTGTGACGTTTGGTAGTACCCAAAGTGTTCCTCCGGTAAACGGGAGTTGCATAATCTCATAGTCATAGGAACATGTATAAGTTATGAAGAAAGCAATAGCAACATACTAAACGATCGGGTGCTAAGCTAATGGAATGGGTCATGTCAATCAGATCATTCAACTAATGATGTGACCTCGTTGATCAAATAACAAACCTTTGTTCATGGTTAGGAAACATAACCATCTTTGATTAACGAGCTAGTCAAGTAGAGGCATACTAGTGACACTCTGTTTGTCTATGTATTCACACATGTATTATGTTTCCGGTTAATACAATTCTAGCATGAATAATAAACATTTATCATGATATAGGGAAATAAATAATAACTTTATTATTGCCTCTAGGGCATATTTCCTTTAGTCTCCCACTTGCACTAGAGTCAATAATCTAGATTACACCGTAATGATTCTAACACCCATGGAGCCTTGGTGCTGATCATGTTTTGCTCGTGGAAGAGGCTTAGTCAACGGGTCTGCCACATTCAGATCCGTATGTATCTTGCAAATCTCTATGTCTCCCACCTGGACTAGATCCCGGATGGAATTGAAGCGTCTCTTGATGTGCTTGGTTCTTTTGTGAAATCTGGATTCCTTTGCCAAGGCAATTGCACCAGTATTGTCACAAAAGATTTTCATTGGACCCGATGCACTAGGTATGACACCTAGATAGGATATGAACTCCTTCATCCAGACTCCTTCATTTGCTGCTTCCGAAGCAGCTATGTACTCCGCTTCACATGTAGATCTCGCTACAACGCTTTGTTTAGAATTGCACCAACTGACAGCTCCACCGTTTTAATGTAAACACGTATCCGGTTTGCGATTTAGAATCGTCCGGATCAGTGTCAAAGCTTGCATCAACGTAACCTCTTACGGTGAGCTCTTTGTCACCTCCATATACGAGAAACATATCCTTAGTCCTTTTCAGGTATTTCAGGATGTTCTTGACCGCTGTCCAGTGATCCACTCCTGGATTACTTTGGTACCTCCCTGCTAAGCTTATAGCAAGGCACACATCAGGTCTGGTACACAGCATTGCATACATGATAGAGCCTATTGCTGAAGCATAGGGAACATCTTTCATTTTCTCTCTATCTTCTGCAGTGGTCGGGCATTGAGTCTGACTCAACTTCACACCTTGTAACACAGGCAAGAACCCTTTCTTTGCTTGATCCATTTTGAACTTCTTCAAAATCTTGTCAAGGTATGTGCTTTGTGAAAGTCCAATTAAGCGCCTTGATCTATCTCTATAGATCTTTATGCCTAATATGTAAACAGCTTCACCGAGGTCTTTCATTGAAAAACTCTTATTCAAGTATCCCTTTATGCTATCCAGAAATTCTATATCATTTCCAATCAGTAATATGTCATCCACATATAATATCATAAATGCTACAGAGCTCCCACTCACTTTCTTGTAAATACAGGCTTCTCCGAAAGTCTGTATAAAACCAAATGCTTTGATAACACTATCAAAGCGTTTATTCCAACTCCGAGAGGCTTGCACCAGTCCATAAATGGATCGCTGGAGCTTGCATACTTTGTTAGCTCCCTTTGGATCGACAAAACCTTCCGGTTGCATCATATACAACTCTTCTTCCAGAAATCCATTCAGGAATGCAGTTTTGACATCCATCTGCCAGATTTCATAATCATAAAATGCGGCAATCGCTAACATGATTCGGACAGACTTAAGCTTCGCTACGGGTGAGAAAGTCTCATCGTAGTCAACCCCTTGAACTTGTCGAAAACCTTTTGCGACAAGTCGAGCTTTGTAGACAGTAACATTACCATCATCGTCAGTCTTCTTCTTGAAGATCCATTTATTCTCAATTGCTTGCCGATCATCGGGCAAGTCAACCAAAGTCCATACTTTGTTCTCATACATGGATCCCATCTCAGATTTCATGGCTTCAAGTCATTTTGCGGAATCTGGGCTCACCATCGCTTCTTCATAGTTCGTAGGTTCATCATGATCTAGCAGCATGATTTCCAGAACAGGATTACCGTACCACTCTGGTGCGGATCTCGCTCTGGTTGATCTATGAGGTTCAGTAGTATCTTGTCCTGAAGTTTCATGATCATCATCATTAGCTTCCTCACTAATTGGTATAGGTGTCGCAGAAACAGTTTTCTGTGATGTACTACTTTCCAATAAGGGAGCAGGTACAGTTACCTCGTCAAGTTCTACTTTCCTCCCACTCACTTCTTTCGATAGAAACTCCTTCTCTAGAAAGGATCCATTCTTAGCAACGAATGTCTTGCCTTCGGATCTGTGATAGAAGGTGTACCCAACAGTCTCCTTTGGGTATCCTATGAAGACACATTTCTCCGATTTGGGCTCGAGCTTATCAGGTTGAAGCTTTTTCACATAAGCATCGCAGCCCCAAACTTTAAGAAACGACAACTTTGGTTTCTTGCCAAACCATAGTTCATAAGGCGTCGTCTCAACGGATTTTGATGGTGCCCTATTTAACGTGAATGCGGCCGTCTCTAAAGCATAACCCCAAAACGATAGCGGTAAATCAGTAAGAGACATCATAGACCGCACCATATCTAGTAAAGTACGATTATGATGTTCGGACACACCATTACGTTGTGGTGTTCCGGGTGGCGTGAGTTGCGAAACTATTCCGCATTGTTTCAAATGTACACCAAACTCGTAACTCAAATATTCTCCTCCACGATCAGATCGTAGAAACTTTATTTTCTTGTTACGATGATTTTCAACTTCACTCTGAAATTCTTTGAACTTTTCAAATGTTTCAGACTTATGTTTCATTAAGTAGATATACCCATATCTGCTTAAGTCATCTGTGAAGGTGAGAAAATAACGATATCCGCCACGAGCCTCAATATTCATTGGACCACATACATCGGTATGTATGATTTCTAACAAATCTGTTGCTCTCTCCATAGTACCGGAGAACGGTGTTTTAGTCATCTTGCCCATGAGGCACGGTTCGCAAGTACCAAGTGATTCATAATCAAGTGGTTCCAAAAGTCCATCAGTATGGAGTTTCTTCATGCGCTTTATACCGATATGACCTAAACGGCAGTGCCACAAATAAGTTGCACTATCATTATCAACTTTGCATCTTTTGGCTTCAACATTATGAATATGTGTGTTACTACTATCGAGATTCATCAAAAATAGACCACTCTTCAAAGGTGCATGACCATAAAAGATATTACTCATATAAATAGAACAACCATTATTCTCTGATTTAAATGAATAACCGTCTCGCATCAAACAAGATCCAGATATAATGTTCATGCTCAACGCTGGCACCAAATAACAATTATTTAGGTCTAATATTAATCCCGAAGGTAGATGTAGAGGTAGCGTGTCGACCGCGATCACATCGACTTTGGAACCGTTTCCCACGCGCATCGTCACCTCGTCCTTTGCCAGTGTTCGCTTAATCCGTAGTCCCTGTTTCGAGTTGCAAATATTAGCAACTGAACCAGTATCAAATACCCAGGTGCTACTACGAGTTCTAGTAAGGTACACATCAATAACATGTATATCACATATACCTTTGTTCACCTTGCCATTCTTCTTATCCGCCAAATACTTGGGGCAGTTCCGCTTCCAGTGACCAGTCTGCTTGCAGTAGAAGCACTCAGTTTCAGGCTTAGGTCCAGACTTGGGTTTCTTCTCCTGAGCAGCAACTTGCTTGTCGTTCTTTTTGAAGTTCCCCTTCTTCTTCCCTTTGCCCTTTTTCTTGAAACTAGTGGTCTTGTTGACCATCAACACTTGATGCTCCTTCTTGATTTCTACCTCCGCGGCTTTCAGCATTGCGAAGAGCTCGGGAATAGTCTTATTCATCCCTTGCATATTATAGTTCATCACGAAGCTCTTGTAGCTTGGTGGCAGTGATTGGAGAATTCTGTCAATGACGCAATCATCTGGAAGATTAACTCCCAATTGAATCAAGTGATTATTATACCCAGACATTTTGAGTATATGCTCACTGACAGAACTGTTCTCCTCCATCTTGCAGCTATAGAACTTATTGGAGACTTCATATCTCTCAATCCGGGCATTTGCTTGAAATATTAACTTCAACTCCTGGAACATCTCATATGCTCCATGACGTTCAAAACGTCGTTGAAGTCCCGATTCTAAGTCGTAAAGCATGGCACACTGAACTATCGAGTAGTCATCAGCTTTGCTCTGCCAGACGTTCATAACATCTGGTGTTGCTCCAGCAGCAGGCCTGGCACCCAGCGGTGCTTCCAGGACGTAATTCTTCTGAGCAGCAATGAGGATAATCCTCAAGTTACAGACCCAGTCCGTGTAATTGCTACCATCATCTTTCAACTTTGCTTTCTCAAGGAACGCATTAAAATTCAACGGAACAACAGCACGAGCCATCTATCTACAACCAACATAAACAAGCAAGATACTATCAGGGACTAAGTTCATGATAAATTTAAGTTCAATTAATCAAATTTAAAGAACTCCCACTTAGATAGACATCCCTCTAATCCTCTAAGTGATCACGTGATCCAAATCAACTAAACCATAACCGATCATCACGTGAGATGGAGTAGTTTTCAATGGTGAACATCGTTATGTTGATCATATCTACTATATGATTCACGCTCGACCTTTCGGTCTCCGTGTTCCGAGGCCATATTTGCATATGCTAGGCTCGTCAAGTTTAACCTGAGTATTCTGCGTGTGCAAAAACTGGCTTGCACCCATTGTAGATGGACGTAGAGCTTATCACACCTGATCATCACGTGGTGTCTGGGCACAACGAACTTTGGCAACGGTGCATACTCAGGGAGAACACTTCTTGATAATTTAGTGAGAGATCATCTTATAATGCTACCGTCAATCAAAGCAAGATAAGATGCATAAAGATAAACATCAGATGCAATCAATATAAGTGATATGATATGGCCATCATCATCTTGTGCCTGTGATCTCCATCTCCGAAGCACCGTCATGATCACCATCGTCACCGGCGCGACACCTTGATCTCCATCGTAGCATCGTTGTCGTCTCGCCAATCTTATGCTTCCACGACTATCGCTACCGCTTAGTGATAAAGTAAAGCATTACATCGCGATTGCATTGCATACAATAAAGCGACAACCATATGGCTCCTGCCAGTTGCCGATAACTCGGTTACAAAACATGATCATCTCATACAATAAAATTCATCATCATGCCTTGACCATATCACATCACAACATGCCCTGCAAAAACAAGTTAGACGTCCTCTACTTTGTTGTTGCAAGTTTTACGTGGCTGCTACGGGCTTAAGCAAGAACCAATCTCACCTACGCATCAAAACCACAACGATAGTTTGTCAATTTGACTCCGTTTTAACCTTCGCAAGGACCGGGCGTAGCCATACTCGGTTCAACTAAAGTTGGAGAGACAGTCGCCCGCAAGCCACCTATGTGCAAAGCACGTCGGGGGAACCGGTCTCGCGTAAGCGTACGCGTAATGTTGGTCCGGGTCGTCTCGTCCAACAATACCGCTGAACCAAAGTATGACATGCTGGTAGGCAGTATGACTTATATCGCCCACAACTCACTTGTGTTCTACTCATGCATATAACATCAACATATAAAACCTAGGCTCGGATGCCACTGTTGGGGAACTTAGTAATTTCAAAAAAATTCCTACGCACACGCAAGATCATGATGATGCACAGCAACGAGAGGGGAGAGTGTTGTCTACGTACCCACGCAGACCGATTGCGGAAGCGTTGACGCAACGTAGAGGAAGTAGTCGTACGTCTTCCCGATCCGACCGATCCAAGCACTGTTACTCCGGCACCTCCGAGTTCTTAGCACACATACAGCTCGATGACGATCCCCGGGCTCCGATCCAGCAAAGCGTCAGGGAGGAGTTTCGTCAGCACGACGGCGTGGTGACGATCTTGATGTTCTACCGTCGCAGGGCTTCGCCTAAGCACCGCTACAATATGATCGAGGTGGAATATGGTGGCAGGGGGCACCGCGCACGGCTAAGGAATGATCTCAAGGATCAACTTGTGTGTCCTAGGGTGCCCCCTTGCCTCCATATATAAAGGATCCAAGGGGGGGTGGTGCGCCGGCCTAGAGGAGGGCGCAGGAGGAGTCCTACTCCTACCGGGAGTAGGACTCCCCTCCCCGTTCCTTGTCCAACTAGGAGAGGTGGAGGGAGAATAGGAAAGGGGGGGCGCCGCCCCTCCCTCCTTGTCCAATTCGGACTAGGGGGAGAGGGGGCACGCGGCCTGCCCTGGCAGCCCCTTCCTCTTCTCCACATTAGGCCCATAAGGCCCATTAACCCCCGGGGGGTTCCGGTAACCCCCCGGTGCTCCGGTTTTATCCGAAATTCATCCGGAACACTTCCGGTGTCCGAATATAGTCATCCAATATATCAATCTTTATGTCTCGACCATTTCGAGACTCCTCGTCATGTCCGTGATCATATCCAGGACTCCGAACTAACTTCGGTACATCAAAATGCATAAACTCAAAATAACTGTCATCGTAACGTTAAGCGTGCAGACCCTACGGTTCGAGAACAATGTAGACATGACCAAGACACGTCTCCGGTCAATAACCAATAGCGGGACCTGGATGCCCATATTGGCTCCTACATATTCTACGAAGATCTTTATCGGTCAGACTGCATAACAACATACATTGTTCCTTTTGTCATCGGTATGTTACTTGCCTGAGATTTGATCATCGGTATCCAATACCTAGTTCAATCTCGTTACCGCCAAGTCTCTTTACTCGTTCCGTAATACATCATCTCACAACTAACATATTAGTTGTAATGCTTGCAAGGCTTATGTGATGTGCATTACCGAGAGGGCCCAGAGATACCTCTCCGACAATCGAAGTGACAAACCTAATCTCGAAATACGCCAACCCAACATCTACCTTTGGAGACACCTGTAGTACTCCTTTATAATCACCCAGTTACGTTGTGACGTTTGGTAGTACCCAAAGTGTTCCTCCGGTAAACGAGAGTTGCATAATCTCATAGTCATAGGAACATGTATAAGTTATGAAGAAAGCAATAGCAACATACTAAACGATCGGGTGCTAAGCTAATGGAATGGGTCATGTCAATCAGATCATTCAACTAATGATGTGACCTCGTTGATCAAATAACAACTCTTTGTTCATGGTTAGGAAACATAACCATCTTTGATTAACGAGCTAGTCAAGTAGAGGCATACTAGTGACACTCTGTTTGTCTATGTATTCACACATGTATTATGTTTCCGGTTAATACAATTCTAGCATGAATAATAAACATTTATCATGATATAAGGAAATAAATAATAACTTTATTATTGCCTCTAGGGCATATTTCCTTCATTTTACTCTTTCAACTCACTAGTAGAAAAAGGGTCATTAGTCCCGGTTCATAAGGGCCTTTAGTCCCGATTTTCGAACCAGGACTAAAAGGTCATTACTAAAGCCCCCCCCCCCTTTAGTCCCGGTTCTTACACGAACCGGGACTAAAGGCCCTCCACGTGGCCGCTGGCTAGAGCTCCACCTTTAGTCCCGGTTGGTAACATCAACCGGGACTAAAGGTTTTTTTTGAAAAAATTTCTCGATTTTCAAATTTCTGAATTATTTTATAATATAATCTCTAATCACGCACCCCTCATCACTGCTCAATTTAACCTCTAATCTCTAATCACCCCTCATTATTCCAAATCATCTAACTTCCCGAACGGTCACCCATCCCTCTCACTACTCCAGCTCGAGCACGCTTAACTTTCGGGTTCTATTCTCCTTCGTTTAAGTCTGCATTTGTTGTTTTCCTAACAATAATAAGATGTCAATCCTATTAACCCTCGGGAGTTTAGCTTGAGCATGAAGTCACACATTTTACTGTTTGAGTTTGAAACTATTATTGTACAAAACAATAATTATTTAGTAACACTAATATTTCTTGAATAAATAGTTTGACCACAGTTTAACCAGATTTGACCAAAATTCAAAAAAAACCAAAATAATTATTTAGTAACACTAATATTTCTTGAATAAGTAATTTGACCATAGTTAGACCACAATTTGACCAGATTTGACAAAAATTCAAAAAAACTAAAATAATTATTTAGTAACACTAATATTCTTGAATAATTATTTAGTAACACTAATATTCTTGAATAATTATTTAATAACACTAATACTTCTTGAATAAGTAGTTTGACCAGATTTAACAAAAATACAAAAAAAACTGAAATTTGAGCATAACTTTTTTTCCTTTTAGAATTTGAGGATTCTAAAAATTTGCAAACAAGCCATAGGCTGTCAAAATCAGAAGCGGATTTTCGTTCTGAACATTTTGATATATTATATGTTTTTTTCCGACATCGTATGCAAAAGTTATAGCCGTTTTACATTTTCCCTACATTTTTTGCAAAACATGTCCAAATTTAAGTTTTTAAATTTTCCTAATTAGTAGATGTAGTAATATAACTACCTCTCGAAGGATTTTATTTTTTTGAAGTTTTTATCATTTTCTTTTGATTTTTCCAAAACAAAAAAGATGATCCATCGGGGGGGGGGGGGGGGGGGTGTAGAGTTTGAAAATGGGACCTTTAGTCCCAGTTTGAGACACAAACCGGGACTAAAGGGCATCGCACCCTTTAGTCCCGGTTCGTGTCTCCAACCGGGACTAAAGGTCTCAGGCAGTAGCGGTCCCAGGTTAAAGTGACGCCCCAGGCAAACTATGCATGTACAGTGTCAAACAGTAAAAATTACTATAGCTATACCTATAGCCAACGAAGTGCTAGCCAGCCACGCCCCAGGCCGAGGCCCTGGCTGCCTGGGGCCTGAATCCGCCACTGGTCTCAGGTGAACCGGGACTAATGCCTTAGCCGCATGAACCGGTACCAATGCTTACATTAGTCCCGGTTCGTGACTTAACCAGGACTAATGTGAATATTGCCCTGTGACTAAAACCCTGTTTTCTACTATTGACTCCTTCTGTCAATGAAATGATACGCAACAATGCGTATTCACCAAAAAAGATTAGTCTTGGTATAAGTGTTTTTTTTAGGCATGGTTTGAGGACTTGTTCTAGTTAATCATAGGTTCTGGATATTGATGGGATAATTCTATTTTTGTTCAAAAATTTGGAAGAACTACCTCTTTGTTTCTTGTGCAATGAATCAAGATGTTTGCAGTATTATTGGGTATCCTTTGTGGGCTACCAACTGGCCTGTATAATCTGTATATCTGGGTAGCTCGGTCTCTGCTATCTTGTGAAAAGATGCAGACGTTTGGGTGGATCATCTCGAAATTTCGCAACAGCGTTGTATCAAACCAGAAAAGAAACACCACACCTCCTATGCAAATTTGTATTGTTAGCTGTTATGTGTACGTTGTTGCACTTTGTGCACAGCGAATCCTACATGGTGTGATACTCCCCCTTGTTGTTTTCAGGGGGTGGACGCGTTCGAAGCTCTCTTTTGCCTGCTGTGGTCGCCGTGTACCTCCGTTAAGCTTGCCGGCCTCTGCTCTGTAGGTTTTCAGTGAAAATTGTGGTTGGGATCACTCTTTTGGACTGTTCAATGTAACACGAGTAGCCCCTTAGTCATTTTCCCAAAATTTCTCATAATCTGGTTCGGTCCGCTCGGTAGCAGAGGCAATATACGCTTACATGCCAAGGTAATGCTCTTGAGCCATCGGGAATGACTCCATTGCGTTCATCAATCAAAAGTTTGACGATCAACGGTAATCTTGATAATCAGAGCATCTAGAAAAGCAGTATTGCGCTGATAATCCTACAGCAAACAAACCATAAGTACGTCGTGCACTGCACATTACGTAAATCTAGAGTCAAGCAGAATTGACACGACCTGTGTGATCAAAAACAATACAAGAGCCATGCAGAAGGATAACATTATGATGAACTAACGTTACATCCATCCTCTGACTGTGGAAGATAGCGCGTTGAGCAAAGAAACAAATGTATTAGGACCTTATTCTGAAATCCTAACAAATAAAATCTCATCCTGTCTCTCCAGCGAAAAAAGGAAGCCTGGGATACTGAAGAATGATTAGGAAAACTGTTACAAAGTATAATTTACAGACTACAGCCTCTGTGCTCTTCGAGTACCGGCAAACACTACACGTGCCTACTTGATTGAAAGAACACCGGCATCATCAAAATCAAACTGGAAGAAACAAAATCAGCAAACAAGGCATAATCAGTAAAAATGACTGCGGCTGAGGTACTGATAACAGGTAGATGTTGAAATCAGGGAAGGTTGCCCAGTACTCACTGCTTCAGTACTCGGCACTGTATTCGATGTTATACAGCAACTCCCTACGGGCCTCACCGCCCATCCGCAAGTTCAACCGTTTACACAGGGACTGCAGCTTCTCGTCGCTGTCGAAGTCTGATTCACGGGAGCAGCGTCTTCGGACCTTCTTAAGAGTCTCCTTTGAAGGAGTGAAGCCCACATCAACCTGAACAAAATGTTGGTTTGAGGGAACCGTACATAAGGAATGTATAAAGGGCGGGTTCAGTTCAACTGACCATTTCGTCAAGAACAGCAAGAGCAGCTTTTGGATCTCGGTTGACAAGATGCGCATCAACAAGCAGGGAGTATGTTGTTGCATTTGGCTTAACATCCTCAAGGCTTACTAAATGCTGGAATACATTACTAGCTTCCTCTGTCTGTGAAACACAAAGGGGAACACATTAAAAGGGATTTTGTTATCTACTCCCTCCGTTCCAAATTACTTGTCGCAGAAATGGATGTATCTAGAACTAAAATACATCTAGATACATCCATACCTGCGACAAGTAATTCGGAACGGAGGGAGTAGCTGCCAAACAGGTACTTTGAAGAGACATAAGAAACAAAGGAAATATGGCCAACAATAATGATACCTTTTTTAGCTTCCCGAATGCATGCAACAGGGCATTGTACGAATGTATGTCAGGCGTAAGCCCAAACTTTTCTTTCATTGCCTCAAAAGTTTCGTATGCTCGCTCAATGTCCCAAATATTTGCACAGCCTAGTATAACACAGTTAAGAGCAGCAACAGATCTGTATGGTGGATCCGCGGAACTCAGATTCTCTAATTGAACATAAACCTGCAAATGGTAGCCTATAGGTTAGAGCATTCAATCATACTTCGAAAACAAAAAGACATAGCAGGCCAATAAAATGCTTATTCCAGATTATGAAGTCCAATTGACAAAGATCATGCAGTTGTAAGCATGTCATGAACAAATGAAGTCTGGCTAACCATGTAGACGTTGTACAACAAGTATCTTCCAAGTCTAAGTAAGCAAGTGAGTCGCAGTTATGTACGAATGCAAGCCAAGTCATTCAAGAAATAATGTAATGCTAGCAGAATGGAATTAAGGTACAGAAAGCCATGAGAGATTATTGCCAGTGGAGAGCCAACGCACAATTTCCCACAAATATTACAGTAGTAATGCTGACCAAGTGAAAATAACAGTAGAGAAGAAACTGGCATAATTTTTTTATAAAAAAGGGAGCATTCAAGCGATGTCACAGCATATAGAATGGATGCAATCATGTCGCCGACGGAATTATATGGTAGATGCTTTTTCTTGAAAGAAGACTCATTGTATCATGAATAGCAAGTGTAAGCGGATCTACCGAGTCCAATGTGGTGAAGCCATCCTTGCAGCAAGCAACAACAAGTGGTTGCAATGAAGTAAATGGTGAGAAGAGCTCTTTATCGATACCCTCAAAGTTCCTATAGGCATTTTCAAATTCACGAAGAGTGCCAAAAGCTCGTTGGAGTTGACCAATTGATGAATGAGCATAAATCTTCGCAAGATAAGTCTCTGGCATGGGTGCCCTTTTCTGGCGCAAGGACTTGCGTAATATTGACCAAGCAGCGTTCAAGAGGTCACTGCTGCAGGTTCTACCAGCAGCACTGAAAGCTGAGAGTACTAAACCTTCATCGACTGAACGGTGAATAGGGGGTTTAGAACCCTCGCCATGTGCAATCCATCTCGCAAGAAATTCCAAACCAAACATGGCTAGCTTGCTATTGTTAGCTTCAAAAGCAGCTTCTGCTATGTCAATGCACCAGGCCCATTGTGGACACAAGAGTTTGTTCTTCTCTGTTGCCTGAAATAAACCAAATTGCACGGTCATAAATATGGCAGACAAATGATTTTTACTTGACAAGCATGCCAAAAGTATGAATGTCAGAGGCCATCAGTGTAACTCACAAACATCTAAGGAATGAGGTCAACTGTAATATCAAATTCCTAAATAGCATACAAGCAATGAATGAACTGTTGTTTAGAATAAGTACCTTGCACTTCTCTATGATTGATGCCAATGTGTCCAAACTCCCAGATTTAACACATACTCGGACATACTCAGCAAATACAAGTGAAGATACCGCGTAGCCTGATTTAAGCATCAATTCCAAATATTTGAAGGCTGAGTCAGCACGGTTGTGTCTAAGAAGCAGATCTACAACCAAATTGTAGGATTCATCATCTGGCACAATTCCTGTTTGCAGCATCCTGATTTCAACAGATAGAGTGATAGACGATCATTCTGAAAGCCGACTTTATTGCAGCAGCGAGTCACAAAAATTTATGATGGCCTCGAAATAACACATTTGGTACAAATGAGAGCATAAGCTACTGCCATGCTAACCATGTAGGGAAAAACCAAAGATAAGCTATCTCGACCGGAAAAATCAAAGCTAAGCAGTTAACCAGAATTGTATTAACAGTAACCCTCTGCAGGAAAACTCGATAGTCTACATATTTTGATGACAAAAGTAGTTACAAATCTAGTCTGTCGGTGAAGCAAATCTCAAACGTACCATGGATCAAAGTTGTATGTCAGCACATCCATAGAAAAAGGAAAATGAGAATGGGCTTGCGCTTGAGCACAACGAATATATGACCTTTGCGACTAGCATCAGATCACCCTACCATGCTAATACCAGACAGAAGATGATTTGTTTGTAGATTGGGTTGAGGTTCCACAATAGTACAATTTTAAAACAAACGTATTCTTGTGTAACAAGAGATAACTAAGCAATCCATATGTTGACAATAACTTAGGATATGCTACGAGTTTGTTAACTACCTAGAGTACACTAGAGCAGTTGAGTCGCAGACAGGCAGAAAGAGGAGAACTCACCGTTCGACGATTTTCTCGGCCCCTTCGACCTCGCGGGCCTTGACCATGGTCTTGAGGACGAGGTTGTAGGAGGCGGTGTTGGGCGCGAGGTCGAACTCGCGCATCTGGTCGGCGAGGTCGAGCATCTCGTGCGGCAGGGCGCCGGACATGAGGTTGGCGCGGAGGTAGTGGTTGAAGAGGTCGACGTCGGGGCGGTTGGGCTTGCCGGTGGCGGCGTCGAGGGAGCGGACCCAGAGCTCGAAGAGCTGCTTCATGTCCTCCCAGTGCTGCTCCGTCATCCAGGCGGCGAAGGTCTGCTTGAGGTCGGCGGCGCTGCGGGCGGCGGAGAAGGCGGCCGCGCGGTGGCGGTCGGGGAAGGCGACGACGGCGGGGAGGAGCGAGGCCGGGCCAGAGGCGGCCGGGTTGCGCCAGTTGTCGCCGTAGAAGGGGATGCCGGCGGTGGGGTTCGGGGGGAGCGGGGAGGGGGGGTCGGCCTGGGCGTGGGCCGGGGGTGGGGGCGGGAGCGGGGAGAGCTCGGGCTGCTGCGGCAGCGCGCGGGTGGAGGAGATCGCGGCGCGGAGGAGGAGGGGCAGGGGCGCCGGGCCCCTGCGGTGGCGGCGGAGGAGGAGGGAGGTGGCGGCCGCCGCCGCTGCCATTGCGGCGGGCTAGGGTTTTAGTGGGGGCTCGGGGAGTGGCGGGGTGGGGGACGGCGGCTGAGATCGGGTGGGCGGGGGAGTAGGCGGAATGGGAAACAGAAGAGGAAGCCCGAGCTCTTGTGCGCTGTGGACCTTCCGAAGGGCTGTTTCGTCACTGCCCTTCTTCTTCCTTTTTTCAGGAAAAAAAAATTCCTCTCCTTCTGGGACACTAGTGATCCTGGGATGAAATCGTGAAGTTGTAGATGCGCCGAAGCCCCATAGATTATTTCTGTAAACTAGTAGGGTTATGGGACGGAGGGAGTACATTTGATACGGAAGTACTCTTTCTGTTCCTAAATATAAGTCTTTATGATATTTCACTATGAACCACATGTGCGGGAGTAGTAAATATGAGTTTCAGAAATGGCTTGCTTTGAGTTAAAGATGGATTAAATATGAAAATGGTCTGCTTTGAGTTAAGATGGATTTTCGAGGATATTTGTAGTAGTATAGTTGTGTCATATAATTTCTATGGTTTTATAAAAAAATGAACTCTCCGTACTCACATGGTGTTCACCGTATAGTATTCTACGACCCAAATACTAATACTAACACTAAGATAGTGTTGTATTCTTTGTCCAAAAAAGATAGTGTTGTATTCAATTTATAAGCCTGGGATTATCATCCTATCTCGGTTCACCTACGCGTCATGCAGCATGTTAGTGTAAGCTCGAAGTTGCTCGGAATTGACGTAATTAGTCTCAGAATTAAGCTCGAAATAGCAATTACTAAATGACAGCAGCACAAGAGGCGACGAATCATGGAAGCAAGCTACGGCTCAAGTAAGGTCTCCAGGATGCCCCTGTCTGCATCAACCGATGCACGCAACCATCAGCTTGGATAGAACCAAAATCACCCCAAAAAAATAACCAAAAAGTTCCAGAGGCATCTTCCGTTCATTTCAATTTAGGTCTTTCTGCACCATGTTCAGATCACATCCTCTTACGATTGGATACATTTTCCCTCTGCAAAACCCTAACACGGTTGCATTCGCTATACTGAACATTTACAAATGCTCAGCACAATGCCTTTCTAGTGTATCAGGGAGGTGCTCCCATGGCACATAGCCTCACAGCAGCAATTGAAGTCGTCTCTTGGTCTCGGCACTGCAAACTGCTTCGCCTCTACTGAAGATCGTTCAACAGAATGTAACTTCGGGGAACCATACGAGAACAACCTAATCCCAGTCCAGGCCGTGTGAGCGTCCATGAAGTATTCAGTGACAGAGGTGCCTGAGAGCACAGAGGACACAGTTAAAATGCTAAACGCCGATAGGGCAGAATTACGGGATTATGTGAACGAAGTACAAACACCATGCCTGTTTGCAAGCAGCAACTCATGATGATAAGCAGCGCAAAAGCCTCAAACAGCAAAACCATACATACCCGCTTACAAGGTGTTCCCCAAAACAGAAAACGTGAACAAGAATCGTCAAAACGGAGGACATAGGTGAATGACTTACAAGGTGGCATGCAAATCATTAGAGAATTAGTGCTTGCAGCGACTAAATGAATCTTGGAGGATACTGATATCCAAATCACGGCCTGTAGCAAAATAGGCATGGAAAGATTCAGGACTGGACTTGTAACTTGAAAGTAATGGATGATCAACTATCATATTTTAAGATTATACCTATGAAAACTATCTTGTTCATGCGAGATTGTGTCTCCGACCATTCTCGAGCCGGCACAACCTCATAGACTTCCCTCACTGCCTGCATAAGGGCAAAAACAGACTTCAGTAATGACAATCTATTCAACAAAGAAGGCATACTTTGGTAACTTTGTATTGCAGAGGACTGGGTAGAAAATTTCGTCAACAGTTCTAGCTTATCATGTACAACCTCTGTCCCAAATTAGTTGACTTAGATTAGTGTAGATACGGATGTATCAAACACTAAAACTTGTCTAGATACATCCGTATCTAGACAAATCTGAGTCATCTAATTCGGGACGGAGAGAGTAGTTCTTTCAGATGCCTTGTAATATGTCATAAAAACCTGTAATGTATGAAGTTGGTTTGAATCATGGATATTCAAAATCCCTTTGCAACGATATATATCCATGTTGGATTTCTTCTCCCAAAGAAGATCTTCAAGCCATGATTCCACCTGTAAAGCAAAATGCATAAGGCAAATATGTAAAACAGATGTCCTTCCGGACTCCAATTCTAAGTGCACGGATGAATGAATTAAATACTCTATTCAGTTGTTTATAACTGCTTGCAATAATGTGTTATAAAGCTACCCTAAGAACATAGACATCACTGACACATCTCATTCAAGGAAATAAAGTACCTTAGCCAAGCAAACTGGATCCTGTTCATAAATGCACAAAGTGGAAATACTGTTATCATGGCGACTATTAGGTGGTGCTGATTTACTGTACTCCAGAAGCTCCTGTAGTTGTGATGAATTCTAGGGGAGGAAAAACAAAGTAAGTCGGAGAAGCACCAAAAGGTAGTGACCAAATCAGACTTCAGTAGTTTATTTACCTTCACACCATATGCCTGTCGATCAAATATTGTATTTAAGTCAACCTGGCACCGCACAGACCGCACCACTGTAACAAGCGCATTGACATCATGAATTTGCCTTTCCAAATCCTCGAGATCGTCTTTTACTAAATCAATTTTGTTTAATATCACAACATCCTGTTACACAAGAATTGACACTCTGTTATATTCGTTTGGATAATTATCACGAACAAGAGAAGTTTTAACTGCATCAGCCCATAGGGATCAATACAAGAATCTTGGATTCAAGAAGCAAGACCCCAAAAAGAATGTGTGAATGAGAGATTGGTGCCAAAAACAGTAAATTACCGCAAACGCGATTTGGTGAAATGCTTCAGGAAATGAGGAAGAGTTCGTGTGTTCATCAATTTGCCGCCTGAAGTTTTTTGCATCAATAACCTGAGCATATACAGTAACATGTTGAGCAGGAAACAGTGAAATGTGATCTCATGTTATAAATTCTGGTCCGAAGAGCAATTGCCAGAGAAATAAGCATTTATCTGAACTTGTAAGATATTAGCAGAATGACAAGCTTAAATGAGAAACTGCACTGCAGCATGTGTTTTCTTCCTATTACAAACTAATTATAGGAAACTGTGGCAACAAAAAGACATCACATAACAATAGAAAGCGAACTAAACTAACCGTAATGATAGAATCTAGTCTGATTGATGACTCCAATTGATCGTCCAGCCAGAGAATGGAGACAAGTGGTGCAGGATCAGCCAAACCAGTTGTCTCCAATAATATATGATCCATTCTGCAGCAGATGTAGTGAGTCTGACAGGTTAGGGGAGTGCATTACTATCAAATCCAACATTGAATGGAAGTCAATGGAAGAGCATGAGCTCTGAAACATTTCTAAATATAAATATACAGCGGAACAGACCAGTGCATTGAATTAAAGAAGCGTTGAACTTATTTTTAGAATAAGAAGCACTAAACTAATTCTAGCACTTCATGTAGAACTAGAATAGGAAAGCAGACAAATTTAGCAACAGAAAAAATGGCCCCTTTGAAGGAATAAGCAGGATACACATAATTTGACTTGAGGTAAAAACAGAGCTTCAACACCGAGTCTGGAAATTGCCCCCCCCCCCCCCTTCCCCCCAACATAACTTTCTGAGGTAAAAACAGAATGTCAACACGAAGTCAGCATATATAGGTAGACAATTTTGGTGACTCAAAACATCACAAGCAACAAATAACCATAGAACAATCGAGTAATGATAGTATTGTACATATCTACAGTCGAGTCCTATGTTGTATGTTAAGTACCCATTCAAGATACTAGATAGGAAAATGTGTCTCTTACCTCTCCTTAGTCTGCACAAGTTGCTCAAGTGCTTGAACCAGGCTGTGTTTTACAGTGCAACAAACGCATCCATTTGCTAGCTCCACCCACTCCTCAACAACGGCACCACCTTGCCCCTCATTGATCATTGCTCTTTCTACTCCAATTTCCTCTCCGAACTCATTCAGTATTACTGCTATTCTTTTCCCATGTTGTCCACTCAAAATGTAGTTGACTAACTGAAATTTTTAAGCACGGCGAGTGACTGTTAACCCATGGGGTCCCAACTAGCTCAACTAATAAAATGACTAGGAAATTATAGAGCACAATTGTGAAGAAAGGGGGAAAAAAGGTGATATACAGCCTAAAGTATCAACATGATGACATTAATTGGAGATGACACTTGAGTGCTGACAGAAAACACAAAGAACAGTGCTACAGTTCATGCCAGTGATTCCTCATAGTCATAGGACACAAATACAGGCTTAAACTACGATTCAATTTTGGTAAAATTAGAGGCATCCTTGTCAGTAAGGAGTCGGTAGTAGCTGGCGATTTGTCTTTGGTCGTATATGCAGCACCAGGATATCTCGCGCCTACTTTATACAGAAACAGTGGATGGATGGTGCAGCGGACGGGGAGGGAAGCGGGGTTAAGGCACGCAGAGGAATCTCACCGTGGACTTGCCGGCGCCGAGGTAGCCGGTGATGACGGTGACGCCGACCGGCGCGGAGGCGGAGGCGGAGGAGGAAGCGGGAAACGGAGGAGAGGCCGTCTGCGGCGGGAGCTCGACAGCGAGGGGAGGGCAGTCGTCGTCGCCGATCTCCATGGCCGCCGAGAGCTCGAGAGCTTCGCCGTTAGGTTGCTAGGTTTGGGTTCGTGTACGTGAGAAATAAGGAAACGAATAATCATCTTGAAACCTCTATTTTTCTTTCTTCTCTTCTCTAAGAGCATCTAAATGTAAATGTAGTCTATAAATAGTACTAGTATCTAAGAGCATCTCCAATAAAAAATGCAAATTTAAAGATGTAAAACAAGATATGTAAAAATTTACATCTTCAAAAAGTGCCTTTGCATCTCCAATAAAAGATGCAAATTTAAAGGTCGAATGCGGCGGGCGAAGCTTGAATGGCGGGCGGTGTGGCTGTGTATCGAGCGGCGGATTGGTCGTGGAGGGGCGACGGGGAGACGGTCGTGCGGCGCAAGAAGGTTGAGTCTGGCAGCGGAAAAGTGGCGGCGACGTGGAGGCAAGTGTGCGGCTTGAATTCGGCGGGAGAGAGGGGCGAGCTCAAATCATGCGGCGGCGATTCGGCGAAGAAGCGACAATTCGGTCGATTTGGAGGAGGGCGGCGACAGAGTAGCAGCGGAACCGGCAGCAGGGGTGGTGGAGAGGCCAGATTTGGCACTGGGGCGGCGGTGGCGTGGTGCAATGGGCAAGTGTCGCGGCGGCGGAAGTGCGGTGGGATGGGATCCAATCGGTGGCTCCTCAGCGACTACGGCGGCGCGGCGGGGTGGGCAGACCAATGGCGGGGTCGTCGGAGTTGGCCGTGGCCCGGGCAGTGGTCGGCTGGTAGCGACTGGTCGCGTGGAAGTGAAATAAACGACAGTTGGGCAATTGGCGTGTGGTTGCGTTTTTACAACTCCTGCAGGTGGAGATGCAAAAAAAAAGCACCACGGGGTGTTATAGTTTACATCTCTAGGAGGTGGAGATGTGATTTTTTTACATCTACATTATCATCTGTTGGAGAAGAGTTTTGGGGCTTCGGAGGTGCAAAAGTTAGTTATTTTTACGTCTATATCATCTATTGAAGACTAATATTTTGCTAATCCTACCGGAGACCATTGCCCCAAATCAGAGCTAATCACAGATAATATTTTGCTCGCTTATGAAGTCACACACTTTATGCAGAATAAAAGGTTAGGGGCTGTTGGGTATACTGATAAAAAATATGGATATGAGCAAGGCCTATGACAAGGCTGAGTGACATTTTCTCGAAGCAATGATGAAGAAGTTGGGGTTTACGAGTCTTGGATAAGTTTAATCATGAAGTATTGTACAATAGCAAAATTCCGGTTCAGATTCATTGATACTTTGACAGAGGAGATTGTTCCAAGGAGAAGTTTGAGGCAAGGAGATTCTATATTACCGTATTTGTTTCTATTTTTGTGCGGAAACTTTTTCGAGCCTGCTGAATAGCGCTAAACAAGGAGGTGTGCTGGAGGGAGTAAAAGTGTGTTGTGATGCACCGAGCTTTAATCATCTATTCTTTGCTAATGACTCGTTAATTCTTCTCGATCTTAGAAGATAGTGCACTTCATCTGCAAGATATTCTTAATTTGTACGAGGAATGCCCAGAGCAAACTATCAATGTGGAAAAGTCAATGATTATGTTTAGTAAAAACACCAAAGGAGTGAACAAAAGACGCATGATGGACCGACTAGGGCTGATAAGGGAGACTTGGAATAAACGATATCTGGGGCTGCCGGTGTATGTTGGGAAGTCCCGAATGAAAGTATTCGCGTATTTGAAAGATCGAATATGGCAACACATTCAAGGGTGGAAACAAAAGATTCTCATGAAGGTGGGAAAGGAATTATTGATAAAAGCATGCGCTCAGGCAATTCCCACCTTCGCAATGTCTGTTTTTATCTCACCAAAGGTTCGATCGATTCACTTTGGCGGCTAGAGCCACACCATTCTACTCTCATTCTCCTTCGTGAGGCAATCCAACCACAAGTAGGAGTAGGTTTTTACACTGTAAGGTGGCCCGAACCTGGGTAACTTCAGTGTCCATTGTTCTTCTTTCCTAGCTCGTGCTCGCTGCAGCGTCGCCGTGGGGTTGAGAGGGTAGAGCAGGGCGGTTGGAACAAGTGCACCCTAGAGTTCGAACCTCTTGGGTCCCCGGAGCCCCGATTCTGACAGGTAAAGCTTATTTGAAATAACTGTTTGTTTCAGATTTCAGATTTAGCTTCGCTGACAAAGCTAAATTTGGTTCCTGAAGCTCAAACAAACAGGACCTAAGTCTAACATATTGTCTATGCATAGGTATTTTATAAGCAAACAAATTAATAACATAACGAGAGGTAATTTAGTAACATGAAAATTTCTACAACAATATTTTCCTCTCTCATAATAATTACTTGTAGGATCATAATCAAATTCAACAATATAGCTATCATATAAAATTTTCTCTTCACGATCCACATGCATAAAAGTTTTATCATCATCCAAAATAGTGGGATTAACATCAACTAAAGTCATGACCTCTCCAAACTCACTTTATCAGAAAATTCACAAGATTAATAATTCTCCAAAGTAGTGGGATCATTATTACCTAAAATTTACGCTCTTCCAAACCCATTTTTAATAGTATTGCAAATTTTATCTCAATAAAAGATTCATTACGAGGCTCGGAATTCTCAAGATCTCAAGAAACATCATAATTATCACGCCAATCATGATCGTTAGCACAATTGACATTAATAGGATTTACACTAACGGAATTGAAATCATGCTTTTCATTCAATAGATGTATCCCAATAATATTTTCTTTTATCACTTCTTCATTTTTAGCTATTGGTTTGCAACATGCAGCAAGTTTGAAAAGATTAGCAAGTGAATGAGGATCCATATGTCTTTACTTTTACTTTCTGTTTTGGTGTGATGACATGACTAGGCAAATAAAAAGTAGAGCAAGTAAATGATAATTTGTATGTAGGAACTTTACAAGAATTTGATGATGTCTCCCCGGCAACGGCGCCAGAAATTCTTCCTACTACTTGTGAGTTGCGTTGGGATTTTCCCCGAAGAGAAGAGCAGATGCAGTACAGTAGAGATAAGTGTCTCCCTCAATGAGAACCAAGGTTTATCGAGCCAATAGGAGAATCATGCAAAGCCTCGTGAACAACACATACACATACAAAAGCAAATACTTGCACCCAACGTGGATAACATGGTTGCCAATCCCCTTGAAGTCGTTACTTGCAAGACTTAAATCTTTTATAGATAGATAGATATTGCAAAATAAAATAAAGTTAAATAAATTGCAGCAAAGGAATTTTAGTTTTTATAATATGATAAAAGTAGACCCGGGGGCCATAGTTTTCACTAGAGGCTTCTCTCTCGAACACAGAACATAAGGTGGGTGAACAAATTACTGTTGGGCAATTGATAGAAAAGCACATAATTAGGATGTATTCACAGCAATGATCATGTATATATGCATCACGTTCGAGACAAGTAGACCGACTCTTGCCTGCATCTACTACTATTACTCCACCAATCGGCCGCTATCCAACATGCATCTATAGTATTAAGTTCATAAAAAATGGAGTAACGCCTTAAGCAAGATGACATGATGTAGACAAAGTAAACCCAATCAATATGAATAAACCTCGTTGTTTTACCCTTAATGAAAAAAATACAAATACGTGTCTTGTCCCCTTGTGTCACTAGGATGTAGAGCACTGCAAGATTGAACCCATTACAAAACACCTCTCCCACTGAAGATAAATCAATCTAGTTGGCCAAACCAAGCGGATAGATTGTAGTGAAATACAAAGCTATGACAATCATGCATAATAAAGTTTAGAAAAGACGCAATTACTTTTAATGAATAATTTGATCATAAACTCATAAGTCATCGGATCCCAACAAACACACCGCAAAAAAGAAGAAGATTACATCGGATAAAACTCCAAGAAGATCGAGTAGAACATTGTATTGAAGATCAAAGAGAAAGAAGAAGCCATCTAGCTACTAGCTATGGACCCGTAGGTCTGTGGTGAACTACTCACGCATCATCGAAAGGTGGCAAGGATGATGTAGAAGCCCTCCGTGACCGATTCCACCTCTGGCAGAGTACCGAAAAAGACCTCTAGATGGGATTGCAGAAGAACAGAAGCTTGAAGTAGCGGAAAAAGTATTTCGGGTGGCTCCCTGGGGGTTTCTCAATGTTTGAGAATTATAGAAGGGGAATTAGGTCAAACGAAGCCTCGAGGGCCCACAAGGCAATAGCGCACCCCCTGGGTGCGCCCTGTTGCCTTGTCGTCTCCTCGTTCGTTCTCTGGTCTCCTCCCGAACCTTCTAGGGTCTCTTATGTTCAGAAGAAATTCTCAAAAAAATCGTAGCGTTTGGACTCCATTTGTTACTGATTTTCTGGAAAACAAAAAACAAGTAGAAAATAGCAACTGACATTATGCACTGGATTAATATGTTAGTGAAGGAAATATGCCCTAGAGGCAATAATAAAGTTATTTTTTATTTCCTTATATCATGATAAATGTTTATTATTCATGCTAGAATTGTATTAACCGGAAACATAATACATGTGTGAATACGTAGACAAACAGTATGTCACTAGTATGCATCTACTTGACTAGCTCGTTGAATCAAAGATGGTTAAGTTTCCTAGCCATAGACATGAGTTGTCATTTGATTAACAAGATCACATCATTAGAGAATGATGTGATTGACATGACCCATTCCGTTAGCATAGCACTTGATCGTTTAGTTTGTTGCTATTGCTTTCTTCATAACTTATATATGTTCCTATGACTATGAGATTATGCAACTCCCGTTTACCGGAGGAACATTTTGTGTGGTACCAAACGTCACAACGTAACTGGGTGATTGTAAAGGTGCTCTACAGGTGTCTCCGGAGGTATTTGTCGGGTTGGCGTATTTCGGGATTAGGATTTGTCACTCCGATTGTCGGAGAGGTATCTCTGGGCCCTCTCGGTAATGCACATCACTCAAGCCTTGCAAGCATTGCAACTAATAAGTTAGTTGCGGGATGATGTATTACGGAACGAGTAAAGAGACTTGCCGGTAACGAGATTGAACTAGGTATTGAGATACCGACGATCGAATCTCTGGCAAGTAACATACCGATGACAAAGGGAACAACGTATACTGTTATGTGGTCTGACCGATAAAGATCTTCGTAGAATATGTAGGAGCCAATATGAGCATCCAGGTTCCGCTATTGGTTATTGACCGGAGACGTGTCTTGGTCATGTATACATAGTTCTCGAACCCGTAGGGTCCGCACGCTTAAAGTTCGGTGACGATCTAGGGTTTTTGTGTTTTGATGTACCGAAGGTTGTTCGGTGTCCCGGATGTGATCACGGACATGACGAGGTGAAAGGATCGAGAAGAGGTGTCTATAGGGGGGTGATTAGACACTAAGTGTCAAAAGTTGCGGTTTTTAATATTCTTAAGTTTAAGTGGAGTTTAAGCACAAGTTTAACAAACACAATACATATCAAGCAAGCATGCAATGAGTATATGAGCAGCGGAAAGTAAAGCATGCAACTTGCAAAATGTAAAGAGAAGGGTTTGGAGTATTCAAACGCAATTGGAGACACGGATGTTTTTGTCGTGGTTCCGATAGGTGGTGCTATCGTACATCCACGTTGATGGAGACTTCAACCCACGGAGGGTAACGATTGCGCGAGTCCATGGAGGGCTCCACCCACGAAGGGTCCACGAAGAAGCAACCTTGTCTATTCCATCACGTCCGTCGCCCACGAAGGACTTGCCTCACTAGCGGTAGATCTTCACGAAGTAGGCGATCTCCTTGCCCTTACAAACTCCTTGGTTCAACTCCACAATCTTGTTGGAGGCTCCCAAGTGACACCTAGCCAATCTAGGAGACACCACTCTCCAAGAAGTAACAAATGGTGTGTTGATGATGAACTCCTTGCTCTTGTGCTTCAAATGATAGTCTCCCCAACACTCAACTCTCTCTCACAGGATTTGGATTTGGTGGAAAGAAGATTTGAGTGGAAAGCAACTTGGGGAAGGCTAGAGATCAAGATTCATATGGTTGGAATGGAATATCTTGACCTCAACACAAGTGTAGGTGGTTCTCTCTCAGAAAATGTGTATTGGAAGTGTAGGTATGTTCTGATGGCTCTCTCCACGAATGAAGAGTGGGTGGAGGGGTATATATAGCCTCCACACAAAATCTAACCGTTACACACAATTTGCCAAACTCGGTGGGACCGAATGGTTAAACTCGGTCGGACCGATTCAGCAAACCTAGTGACCGTTAGGATTTTCGGTGGGACTGAGATGCAACTCGGTAGGACCGATATGGTTAGGGTTAGGGCATAACGTAATCTCGGTGTGACCGATTACACAAACTCGGTGGGACCGATTTTGGTAATAAGCTAACCAGAGAGTTGGTCAGGTAAACTCGGTGGGACCGATTCGCTCATCTCGGTGAGACCGAAATGTTACAAAAGGGAAACAGAGAGTTTACATTGCAATCTCGGTGGGACCGATCGCTCATCTCGGTAAGACCGAAACGTTACGAAGGGAAACAGAGAGATTACAATCCCATCTCGGTGAGACCGAGATCCCTATCGGTGAGACCGATTTGCCTAGGGTTTGTGGCAGTGGCTATGACATTTGAAACTCGGTGGCGCCGGATAGAAAGAATCGGTGGGGCCGAGTTTGACTTTTGGTTTAGGTCATATGTGGATGTGGGAAGGTAGTTGAGGGTTTTGGAGCATATCACTAAGCACTTTGAGCAAGCAAGCCATTAAGCAACACCTCATCCCCTCTTGATAGTATTGGCTTTTCCTATAGACTCAATGTGATCTTGGATCACTAAAATAGAAAATGTAGAGTCTTGATCTTGAAGCTTGAGCCAATCCTTTGTCCTTAGCATCTTGAAGGGGTTCCACATCCTCTAGTCCATGCCACTCCATTGTTGAACTTATCTGAAACATACTAGGTAAAAGTGTTAGTCCAACAAGAGATATGTTGACATTAATTACCAAAACCACCCAGGGAGCACTTGTGCTTTCAATCTCCCCCTTTTTGGTAATTGATGACAACATACATCAAAGCTTTAGATAAAGATATAGAGAATAGCAAGTAAAGCTTTGGAAAGACATGTAACATGCATAGGCTCCCCCTACATGTATGCAATCATGTGAATATTGAATATAGGAGCATGTGAATGCGTAAACATGACAGAGTAAGCAATGTGTTACATGTATCTTGGCTATATGCATCAGAGCAAATGATGTGAATGTGAGAAATGTACCTTCATGCTCATGAGTCCTTCTTGCAAACAGTATGTACATCAGCAAGAACTTCTCATTCACATGACTGTGATGCATATACTTACCTTGTGGTCTTGAGTTGGCTTAGGATGGGATGAACCTGCGCAAACAAGGTTAAATAACACAGATACACCTACTGACCAGAGCAAGCAAGAGAAACCACAAGAGAACCAAGACTGGGATGACATGTAGAGTGAGTACTAAGTACCACATTGGATATAGACATGTCCCCAAAGGTAAAGATATGCAATAAAATCAGAGATTTCCTTCCCTTAGATGTCTTGCTCCCCCTGAATCTGCATGGGATATTGGGAGAAGATAGGGAACAGAAAATCAGAGCAACAAAAAAGAAACAACAGAGCTTGAGCTAAAGCAAGCAACCAAACATGTCTTTCCCCTCTTAAAGACATGTGACATCTCTCCTCTTGAACACCAAGCATCTGGGGTCTTTGATGATATTACTTTCTCCTAGTTGAGAAACTCTCTCCCCCTGAGTATTCTCTCTTTCTCCCCCTATAGGAAGGATTAAGCTTTGATGTGATCTCTCTCTCCCCCTTTGACATCAATTTCCAAGAAGGGCTCTTCTGGACATGTGATACAAATGGGTTGGTCCTCGAGTCACAGAGCAAAGCAGCATGTCTAATATGATGCTGGTAGAGGACAAGAATCATTGAGTGGAGCTGGAGCAAACAGAAATCAGGAATAAGTGGCAAGTTGGTTTTCCTGTGGTGGAATCGGTGACTCCGAGTTGTGTGCTTCGGTTGCACCGAAAGATTTCGGTTGGGCCGAAGAGAACAAACCGGTGTGACCGAGTTCATTAGAGTGAAACCACTTGTCACCTCAGCTCACTAGACAAGTAAGATCTCACAAGGATATGCAAGGAATTTACTGAAAGATTTGCAATGAATTGGATGCAGAAAATGCAGAACAAAAAGGAAAGAAAAGAAACTAAAAGTTCTAGATGAAGTTTTTTTGAAAGGGGAAACAAATATGCAAGATGCAAAAGCACGGAGAACACACGAGAACTTCATCTAGAGATGGTCGGTGACAAAGTCACCTATGTTAGAGTATATTGACTTAGGAGTCAAGTGAGAGCACTTGATCATAGGTCATACTCATCGTTTAAGCTCAAAATGGGGTTACCATTTTTCGTTTAAGCCTTTGATGTATTCACATCTTGTCGAGTTGCTTTGACTCATGACTTGGAGTAAAGCTTCTCTAAGATGGAATAACATACCTTGGGTGGTGGTGTTGATCTTGCTCATGTAGTTGAACTTGTGTGGGTTGCTCAAGGTTGATGTAGTTCATCAAGGGTTGGGAGCACCACTTGGAGTTTGAGTTCATCTACCTACATGGGTTAGCTTTGCAAGGAAGAGCACTTGTGTATCCAAAATGACAATCATGAGACTCAACATAGAATTTGCCAAAGGATATGTTTGAATGGTTTCGTGCTTCCTTGTCTTCAACCACCATTGTGTAGAGACTTGGTGATGTAGAGATTGCTCAAGATGTGAGTGAGTTGCAATCTCATAGATTTAGATTCAACCAAGTACCTACACGGGTTAGATAACATGCAAGGTACAAATATATCCAAGACATATGAATAGCATCATAAGAGAAATATCGAGGATTAGTCATAGGCTCATGCCCCGCATGTATCAAATGGAGTTCCTACTCCAAGTTTGAAGCATCAATGATGTTCAATTCACCTCTCAACCTGCAAAACACTTTCTCATCAAGTGGTTTAGTGAATATATCCGCCAATTGCTTATCGGTGCGAACATGCTTAAGGTTAATGTCCCCTTTTGCAACATGATCTCGAATGAAATGATGACGAACTTCAATATGCTTAGTTCGAGAATGTTGCACGGGATTGTGAGCAATCTTAATAGCACTTTCATTGTCACATAGCAATGGAACATGTTTCACATATATCCCATAATCTTTAAGAGTTTGGGTCATCCAAAGTAATTGAGCACAACATGAACCAGCGGCAATGTATTCCGCTTCGGCGGTGGATAAGGATACCGAGTTTTGTTTCTTGGAAGACCAAGACACAAGAGATCTACCAAGGAATTGACAAGTACCCGAAGTGGATTTTCTATCAACCTTGTCTCCGGCATAGTCCGAATCGGAGTAGCCAACAAGATCAAAAGAGGACCTCTTAGGATACCAAATGCCAAAATTTGGTGTATGGATTAGGTATCTCACTATCCTTTTCACAGCCTTAAGATGACACTCTTTAGGAGCAGCTTGATATCGTGCACACATGCACACACTTAGCATAATATCGGGACGAGAGGCACATAGATATAACAATGAACCAATCATAGAGCGATAAACCTTTTGATCAACCGGTTCACCATCTTTGGTCAAATCAAGATGTCCACTAGTAGGCATGGGTGTAGTCATACCTTTGCATTCTTGCATATTGAACTTCTTGAATAAGTCCTTGGTGTACTTCGTTTGAGAGACAAAGGTACCTTCCTTAGTTTGCTTGATTTGCAAACCGAGAAAGAATTTGAGTTCACTCATCATAGACATCTCAAACTTCTCCGACATTAGCTTTCCAAACTTCTCACTAAAATGAGGGTTAGTTGAACCAAATATGATATCATCAACATAAATTTGGCACACAAATAGTTCTCCATTAACCCTTTTAGTAAAAAGAGTAGAATCAATTTTACCAATTTCAAAGCCTTTTTCAATAAGGAACTTGGTCAAGCATTTATACCATGCTCTAGGAGCTTGTTTAAGACCATAAAGGGCTTTGTGAAGTTTGTAAACATGATTAGGTTTCTTAGGATTGACGAAGCCGGGAGGTTGCTTAACATAAACTTCCTCCTCAATTTTGCCATTTAGAAAAGCACTTTTAATGTCCATTTGGTACAAGGTGATATCATGGTGATTAGCATAAGCAAGTAAGATGCGAATGGACTCAAGTCTAGCAACGGGAGCATATGTCTCACCATAGTCCATACCTTCAACTTGTGTGTAGCCTTGGGCGACGAGACGTGCTTTGTTGCGAACCACTTGTCCATCTTCATCTTGCTTGTTGCGAAACACCCATTTGGTACCAATGATGTTGTGGTTGTTGTCGGGCTTCTCGACCAATGTCCACACTTGATTTCTCTCAAAGTTGTGTAGCTCTTCATGCATAGCGTTTATCCAGTCCGGATCCTCCAATGCTTCTTCAACCTTCATAGGTTCAATGCTAGAGATGAATGAGTAATGTTCACAAAAGTTAGCTAAACGAGTTTTAGAGCGAGTGATTCTCCCGGTTTGGATATCATTGTAGATTTGCTCGACGGGATGATCCTTAGCAATTCTTGCTCGAACTCGTGAAAGCTTTTGCTTGGGTCGGGGTGGAACATCCTCTTCATCTTGTGCTTCTTCTTGGCCTTCTTCATTGTTGACGTTGTCGTTCTCTTGTCGTGGTGGAGAAGGAGGTTGTTGATGTTCATCTTGGTGCGCTTCCTCGTTTTCTTCATCTTGGCGTGTCCCACTTGTGGATGCTTCCGTATCAACTCTTGGTTCACCTTGTCGTGAGGTAGAAGCTTCCACTTGGACGGACGAGGTACTCTCCTTCACTTCCGTTGGACGAATCTTGCCAATGGACAAGTCTTGAATTGCTTCCGAAGGGTCTTTGTCTCCTACATCAATTGGCAATTGCTCTACTTGCGAGCCGTTAGATTCATCAAACTTCACATCTACCGTCTCTTCAACCTTTCGGGTGAAATTGTTGTAGACACGGTAAGTGTGAGAGTTTGAGCCATAACCAAGTAGGAAACCTTCATGAGATTTAGGAGCAAATTTAGAACGACGATGCTTATCAAGAATGTAGCACTTTGAGCCGAATACTCGAAAGTATCCAACTTGGGGTTTGTTACCGGTGAGGAGCTCGTATGCCGTCTTGCCGAGTAGCTTGTGAAGATACAAGCGATTTGTTGCATGACAAGCTGTCTCAACCGCTTCCGCCCAAAAGTGCTTTGGCGTTTTGTACTCATCAAGCATCGTTCTTGCCATCTCGATAAGAGTCCGGTTCTTCCTTTCAACAACTCCATTTTGTTGAGGTGTGTACGTAGCCGAGAACTCGTGTGAAATCCCTTCTTCGTCAAGAAAGGTGTCCACATTTGCGTTCTTGAACTCCGTTCCGTTGTCGCTCCGAACCTTCTTGATCTTCACGTCAAACTGATTTTGGGCCTTCCTAGCGAAGTTTTTGAAGATCTTTTGGACCTGCGATTTGTCATCAAGAAAGAACACCCACGTAAATCTTGAAAAATCATCAACTATGACTAGACCAAATGAGTTACCACCGAGACTCTTGTAGGCATTTGGACCAAAGAGATCCATGTGAAGTAGCTCGAGTGGTCTTCTTGTGGTCATGATGTTCTTCGCGCGGTGACTTCCTCCAACTTGTTTCCCTGCTTGACAAGCACTACAAAGTCTATCCTTGTCAAATATGACATCTTTTATTCCAAGGATATGATCACCTTTAATAAGCTTATCAAGATTTCGCATACCAACATGACCTAGTCTTCTATGCCACAACCAGCCTTTAGAAGATTTGGTAATTAAGCAAGTTCTAGGTTGAGCCTTTTTAGTGAAATCAACAATGTAAAGATCTCCTCTACGTATACCGGTAAAGACCATTTTATGATTGTCTCTACGAAACACTTGGCAATCTACTTCAGTGAATAAGACATTGAAACCGAAATCCGCAAGTCTAGAAACTGAAAGTAAATTGTATCCAAGGGATTCAACGAGCATGACATTTTGTATGGAGCTATCATGTGAGATGGCCACCTTACCAAGGCCAACCACCTTACCCTTTGAATTATCACCAAAAGTGACATATTTTCGAGGGCCGTCGTTTTCAGCAAGCTCACGGAACATATCTTTATCTCCGGTCATATGATCAGTACATCCACTATCAAGGACCCATTCCTTTCCTCCAGCCATGTAGCCGCGAAGATTTGCCATAAGACCAAAATGCCTCATTGCATCATCAAGATCATAGTCACTATCATCATCTTCATCATAGTATCCATGTTCAACATCATCTTGTGATTGATCAATTCCTAGAGAGGGTAATTCATTAGATAAATGATCATCACAATGTTTACCTTTATGAATTCTAATAGCTTCGGATATGATATCGCTAATGATTCCAACATTTCCTTTAGCACGCATGAGATTGGTAAGCTCAAATAGACAATCACCAAAGCTAGGATCACTAGAGTTCATCTTACTCAAGGCAATAGACTTATGGAGAATTTCGTCTAAATTTTCAAGGAATAATCTGGAAATCGTTCCTCAAGAAATCTCCATATGGTGTAGGCACACTTGAGAGTAGGCAAACATCTAATCAAGTTTCTAGGAAAGCCTCTAATGATGAGCTCAATAGTTCTAAGATTGTGAATCATGTCAATATCTTTATCTAGGGTAGGGTGCAAAGGATCAACATGAGGTGCACAAGGGCTAGTAATGTACGTGTTCAAATGATATTCATTGAAAATCTCAAGCATTTCATTTTTCCACTCATGAAAATACTCTCCATCAAGAATAGGCACTCTATGTCTAAGACTCCCCAAAGTAGACACATCCATCTTCCTCCAATGGTGTTTAAACTAAGGCAATGGAGACCAAAGCTCGGATACCAATTGAAAGGATCGAGAAGAGGTGTCTAGAGGGGGGGGGGGTGATTAGACACTAAGTGCCAAAAGTTGCAGTTTTCAATATTCTTAAGTTTAAGTGGAGTTTAAGCACAAGTTTAACAAACACAATACATATCAATCAAGCATGCAATGAGTATATGAGCAGCGGAAAGTAAAGCATGCAACTTGCAAAATGTAAAGAGAAGGGTTTGGAGTATTCAAACGCAATTGGAGACACGGATGTTTTTGTCGTGGTTCCGATAGGTGGTGCTATTGTACATCCATGTTGATGGAGACTTCAACCCACGGAGGGTAACGGTTGCACGAGTCCATGGAGGGCTCAAACCACGAAGGGTCCACGAAGAAGCAACCTTGTCTATTCCATCATGGTCGTCGCCCACGAAGGGCTTGCCTCACTAGCGGTAGATCTTCACGAAGTAGGCGATCTCCTTGCCCTTACAAACTCCTTGGTTCAACTCCACAATCTTGTTGGAGGCTCCCAAGTGACACCTAGCCAATCTAGGAGATACCACTCTCCAAGAAGTAACAAATGGTGTGTTGATGATGAACTCCTTGCTCTTGTGCTTCAAATGATAGTCTCCCCAACACTCAACTCTCTCTCACGGGATTTGGATTTGGTGGAAAGAAGATTTGAGTGGAAAGCAACTTGGGAAAGGCTAGATATCAAGATTCATATGGTTGGAATGGAATATCTTGACCTCAACACAAGTGTAGGTGGTTCTCTCTCAGAAAATGTGTATTTGAAGTGTAGGTATGTTCTGATGGCTCTCTCTATGAATGAAGAGTGGGTGGAGGGGTATATATAGCCTCCACACAAAATCTAACCGTTACACACAATTTGCCAAACTCGATGGGACCGAATGGTTAAACTCGGTCGGACCGATTCAGCAAACCTAGTGACCATTAGGATTTTCAGTGGGACTAAGATGCAACTCGGTAGGACCGATATGGTTAGGGTTAGGGCATAATGTAATCTCGGTGTGACCGATTACACAAACTCGGTAGGACCGATTTTGGTAATAAGCTAACCAGAGAGTTGGTCAGGTAAACTCGGTGGGACCGATTCGCTCATCTCGGTGACACTGAAGTGTTACAAAAGATAAATAGAGAGTTTACATTGCAATCTCGGTGGGACCAATCGCTCATCTCGGTAAGACCGAAACGTTATGAAGGGAAACAGAGAGATTACAATCCCATCTCGGTGAGACCGAGATCCCTATCGGTGAGACCGATTTTCCTAGGGTTTGTGACAGTGGATATGACATTTGAAACTCGGTGGCGCCGGATAGAAAGAATCGGTGGGGTTGAGTTTGACTTTTGGTTTAGGTCATATGTGGATGTGGGATGGTAGTTGAGGGTTTTGGAGCATATCACTAAGCACTTTGAGCAAGCAAGCCGTTAAGAAACACCTCATCCCCTCTTGATAGTATTGGCTTTTCCTATAGACTCAATGTGATCTTGGATCACTAAAATAGAAAATGTAGAGTATTGATCTTGAAGCTTGAGCCAATCCTTTGTCCTTAGCATCTTGAAAGGGTTCCACATCCTTTAGTCCATGCCACTCCATTGTTGAACTTATCTAAAACATACTAGGTAAAAGTGTTAGTCCAACAAGAGATATGTTGACATTAATTACCAAAATGTAACACCCCGGGTGACATGCTACAGTAAACTCCTATTAATGGTGCCACATCATCATAATTAAATATTTGCTAATCATCACTTTGTCCTAAACCGACCTCAAATTCAATTCCAAAAACAAGTCAAATTATTATTTCTTCAAACTGGCTAGGGAAAATGTTCGATGGGTTGAAAATATTCCCTAACTATTTGTCATGTAGGAGCCAACCTCTTTTGAATATTTACAGTGGTCGTAACCTATTTTAAAACTAAATCATTAGTATTTATTTGAACCTTTTCAACTTAAACAAATAGTTAAGTAGTTCAAAATAATTTGGAACTTTGTGTTCTGCTTCAAAACCTTGCCTAGTATTTATGTGCTAAATGGCACATTTAACTATACTCATTTATTAGTTCAACAAAAATACAAAACTGTAAACAAAAGCAAAATAGAAAAAAAAGGGAAAGGCCTATCGACTACTGTGCACGTGAGCCCACTAGCTACTGTGCCTAGCCCAGCCCAGTTCCACCTCTCCTCTCCGCTACAGTGGAGGCAGAGGGCGTGGAGGCCATCCACCATGGCCACCGGCCACGCGCTGGCCATCCCGCGGCCCTCCCTGGAGGTTAAGAGCATCGCCTCGCACTCCCCTGAAAAACCTAGCCCCATTCCCCCCTTCCTCGCGCCGTTTCCCTCTCCCACGCGCATCGCCCGAAGCTCCCCGCCATGGCCACTATCGTTCGCACGCTCCCTGTCCTCCCCGCGCCGTGGGACTGAGTCTGGGAGCCCCGCCGTCGTCTGCTACGTCTTCCTCGCCCACTGAATCAAGCCGGGACCCCTGCATCGCCTACATCAACTCCTTCAAGCTCCGGCCACCGCTCATCGTCGCTTCGATCCGCCGCCGTTCGACCCGCTCCGACTGCACCAAGTTGCTCCTCGTCACCGATGTGAGCACCACATGGTTTCCCCTCTGTTCTCGCCATCGAGCTCGTCACCTAGCACTCATCCTCGCGAGTTCCGGCTCGGCCGTCCACCACGGCCGGCGGGCTCATCGCTGCCGTGTCCCCTAGCTCCCTTTTCGATGCGTGCGTGCTACAGGAGCAGTGTAGATGCCGCCTAGTCTCTCGGTTCGTCGAATCCGAGCCCAAGGGCTCGAGCTCGATCCCGTCGAGCGCCACCGCTATTGCCGCTCGGCCGTCAACGTCGTCGTCATTCTTGGCCACCCCGTCCAGGCCAGCGCCCTGGACTGATGCACCGTGCAGCCCCGCGCTCACCCGTTGCCGTGCCTCCGCCACACCTGGACGCGTTGGCCGTGGCCGCCATCGCCGTCCACGCGCGCGACACCGCGCCTGGCGCTGCTGACCGCCCCTCCCCTCGCGCTCATGGCCACGCCCCTGCGCGTCCTTGTCCCCATGCCCGTGCACTGCTGCTCGTTGCTTGCTTCTTGCTGCTGTAGCTGCCGCTACTGCCGATGCTCGCCGCAGCTATGCTACTGTTGTTGTCGCTGTTTTGTAGATGATGCTAGCCGCCGCTGTTGCTTAGTTGTTGCTGCTGCTGACGGCCATAGCCATGGCCAAGTGCGGCTTGGTGTGTGTGGTACGCCACACTCTGCTGCTCTGCTACAGTAACTGAATGTTACTGTAGCAGTAGCTAGCTTTGTTACGATCACACTGATTACCCCTCTGTACTGCAGCAAAACTACAACGAAACGACTTCTAATGTGGGTAAAGATAATACTCGCAGTAAGTACACTTGACAAACTCCGTTTTATCTCATTGGTCCAAATTCTAAATATGTAACGATTAAATCCTATGAAAATCACAAAATCCTATGTTCGTATATTTTAACAGTTTCTAGAATTAACTTTAAGTGGCACTTTTCAAATACAATTTCGATCAAGCAACTCAACTCTAAAATGGATGTCAATGATACTGTCATGTAGATCACATAAAGATGATAAAATTTGGTAAAAGGCACTAATTCATAGGATGTACAGAACACTAGCTATAGCCTCTGGAAAACAGCTAAGTGATGCTAAAAAAACTGAACAATTCTCAGACTTAGCCAATTTTCAGGAAATTCAATAACATTGTTTAAACTTCGAAAAATCATAGGAAATAGACCGTAGCTCGGATGAAAATACTTTGTACATGAAAGTTGCTCAGAACGACGAGACGAATCCGAATACGCGGTCTGTTTACCGGTCGGATGCCTCTAACTATTTGAACATGGTACTTTCCCCTCCGGTCATCTGGCTGACACAGGTCCGGAACCGGGAATACATTCCTGGTTGAATTCCCCCTTCACCTATATCGTGTAGCCATACGTTAGGTTACACCCGGCACAGCTTATTGCCTTCCACGTTATGCTTTGTGATGCTATGTTTGCTTTATATTTACTGTTTCTTCCCCCTCTTCTCTTCGGTAGACCCGAAGACCGATGTTGCCCCTGTGATCGACTACGACGACGACGACCCCTCCTTGCCAGAGCAACCAGGCAAGCCCCCCCTTTGATCATCCCGATATCGCCCATTCCATTCTCTCATGCTTGCATTAGATTTTACTACTGTTATTGTTTGCTCCTATTTTGATGCATAGCCTGCTTTTGTATCTACTGTTGTACCTTACCTGCTTATCCTAATCTGCTTAGTATAGGTTGGTTAGTGATCCATCAGTGACCCCACCTTGTCCTTGTTGCCCCTGCTTCATCATTGAAGACCCGATCAACGGGATTGAAGACCAGGCCCCGGCACCGCACATCACTTTCCCCTTAGTTGCTCGACACTGCTGGGTTACTATCGAGTGCCGAGGGTGAGACCTCTACAGCACTTCTGATGTTAACCCTGTAGTGTAGCTATTCGGTCGTGGTCATCGAGGGTGATTTCCTCCTTAACCACTTCCGATACGACTCTGTCGTGCAACCCCTCAAGTGTGAACCTCGAGGGTGATTCCTCTACGTTCACCTTGATGATTACATTGAGTGGAACCCACCGAGGGTGATTCCTTGGGTTTTCCTCTTGATGTTTGGACACACGGATACTTGGACTTTACAACTGTTACTTGGAAAGTGATGTGGAGACGGGTTGACCTGGAAGGTGCCCGTGAGATAATTACGAGGCGTGGCCGGGCATTCTTAGCCCTTGCCGCAAGTCCTCGAGACGGGGCAACGGGGTCACATCTTTCGTGAGTCTCTGCTTGTTACCGCGCGTTCCTAATCCACTACGATTTGGATATTTGATCCGAGGGGCCTCTGGCCTGATAGCACTAACCATCACGTGGGCATAGTATGGGCGTTCTGCGTCGTATACATCAGCCGAAGCTTAATAGACGTCAGCGACGGAGCGGCGCGCGCCGGGTTGGACTGGTAAGCTCCTGCCTTTTTAGGGAGGTAGCTAGGTCTGCTCACCGGCCGCCCACGCAACGTGCAGGAGTTCCCGGGGAGATGGCCCATGACCCCTGGGGGCATAGGTTTAGTCCGGCGTGCTTGACCTCTCTATTAAGCCTAGGTCGGGTTGCGGCGTATTGTTTGGCCGAGGCCGGGCATGACCCAGGAAAGTGTGTCCGGCCGGAGTCAATCGAGCGTGGTGGGTAAGTTGGTGCACCCCTGCAGGGAAGAAACATCTATCGATAGCCTGTCCTACGGTAACGGACACTTGGAGTTGTATCCCGATCGATACAACTAGAACTGGATACTTGTGATGAGAACTGGATGGTGATGAGGATTGATTGTGATGATAACTGGATAGTATGGCTCTGGGATTGCTTTCTCGCAGGGAGTCGAGAAAGGATCTCTGGCCGAGGTTGATAACACTACTACTACTTTACTTTATGCTACTCTACTCCCTCCTGTTTGCTGCAAGATGGTGGTTTCCAGAAGATGCTAGTCTTCGATAGGACTAGACCTTCTCTCTATTCTGGCATTTCTGCAGCCCAGTCCACATATACAGCCTTCCTTTGATAATGTTGCATATGTAGTGTAGATCCTTGCTTGCGAGTACTTTGGATGAGTACTCACGGTTGCTTTGCTCCCCCTTTTCCCCCTTCTTTCTTCTTTCTGGTTGTTGCAACCAGATGGTGGAGTCCAGGAGCCAGATGCCACCTTTGACGACGGCTGCTACCCCGAGGGTGCCTACTACCACGCGACGGACGCCGACGACCAAGAGTAGTTAGGAGGCTCCCAGGCAGGAGGCCTTGCCTTTTCGATCGTAGATGCTTTTGTGCTAGCCTTTTTAAGGCAAACTTGTCTAACTTATGTCTGTGCTCAGATATTGTTGCTTCCGCTGACTCTTTTGTTTTCGAGCTTATGTATTCGAGCCCTCGAGGCCCCTGGCTTGTAATATAAAGCTTGTATTATTTTAATTTGTGTCTAGAGTTGTGTTGTGATATCTTCCCGTGAGTCCTTGATCTTGATCGTACACATTTGCGTGTATGATTAGTGTACGATTGAATCGAGGGTGTCACAAGTTGGTATCAGAGCCGACTGCCTGTAGGTAGTCCCCTTTCCAACTCCTTGGCCGAAGTTGAGTCTAGTCACTAAAAAAACTTTTACTAACATTGGCTGTGTGTCTTACGGGCCCACTTCGCCATTGGGTGGTATTAGGATCTTTTATTCCTCGTCTATACTCTGGGACTCTGATCTCTCGTCTATTCGGGTTAAACATTTTACTAACTCTGACATTAGGTTCTCATACCCACTTCCTCCCGGAGAGCCCCAACATTATCGATGATTGCTTGCTTTGCGAGAAGATTCTGCGGATACTCCTCGATGTTTCTCGAGACCCTGTGCCAACTGCCTTGCAGTTCTTGACCACTGATAATCCCCCTGAATAACATCCTTGCCACTTGTACCTTTATCCCTAGTTGCTCCTATTATTACGAGATACCACTAGTACTCTCCGTTGTTCCGAGAATCCTTTGTGGCCTTGTGCTTTGCAGCTTCTTTTCGGACTGCGGATAATTCACTTAACCGGGGTTCGTTCATCCCTAGTTGTTCATTTGCTTTCCTAATACCTGAAAAGGCTATCTGATCTTTCAAAATCCTTTGCAACCTATTGCTCTTGATTCTCCTTTCTTGCTTGCATTAGGATTAATTCCATATGTCTAGCAATATTCTTTAAAATTCTTTGTGATTGTCATTTTGTTCCTATGGATTCAGCGTGTGTGCGAATACTCGCAATCATCAATCAATCCTTGGAAATTTTCTTTCCGGCTCAGACATCCTTCGAGATATGAGCTGGTTCTTGCCCAATCTAGATTTGATCGGGTACACCTCTAAGTCTATTCGACTTACTCATCTTTTGTTCAGAGCCTCTGCTTCTGATCCTTCGTCTTGAAAACATAATTCCTTTGTACCCAAGCATCGAATCATTCAGACATTTCTATAAGCCGATGCCTTTACATCCCCTTCTTCATCTGATTGATTACCGATACTCACATCAACTCTGTCGTGAATCGCCAGATCCATTGCTGGGTTGTTATCCGACAATGTCCTTCACATCCAAAGTCTTGTGAGTTTTTCCCTGATACATAATACCTTCGGTAAATTGTATCATCTGCTTTGACTCCGATACTCTACTTTTGAACTCGTATCTTTTGCTTGGTTTTTTGTTGTATAGATTCGTAAAAATGCCCCGATGGTTTGAACTTATGCCTTCCATAATCTGTGTGAACCCGAGAGTTCTCCCGAGTCTTACTCTTCCGGTACTTCGCCAGATAAATCCTCTGCACTACAATTTCTTCAAAAACGAGGAGTGAATGAAAGGTTATGCATTGAAGAAGTGGGAGTCGACCTTGAACTTTGTGTTCATGCCCATGGACCCGATGTAGAACTTATCACGGAAGCTGCTCGTAAAAATATTTACCCCTTGTTATAAGTTCATCTTGTATCGATGGTTTGATCATTCATAATCATGGTTCCGACCATAGTTTCTCCTTAATTCCATTTCCCGGACAAGTTAAAATACTTGTCTCCTGCAAGTCATTTCATCTGTCCACCTCCAATTTGATCTACCTTCAAGTATTGCCTCATGTTATCTCGAGGATATTGTGTCATTGCACTACCTCTTGTAAATTCTTAATTGGAGTGATACTCCGTCACATCATTCCTAGCCTGATCGGATATATCATTATCGTGCTAATTTTAACTGTGCTACCTGGTCCTTATTCTTGGAGCACAACTTTTCGACGATGAGCGAAGCTTACGTCGATCTTCCTCATCTTGTCATTTCACCTCAAACAACAAGCTTGATTTCGAGCTTGTGTCGCATCCGTGGTTCCAATAGCCTTTCGCTTCATCATTCCTTTTGCTTGATGTTGTCGTTGTTCGATGGCCTCTTCATAGTACCTTGACAAAATCTGTCGTGATCCCCATCAATATACTGACCTGTTTCAGGATATCAATCGAATTCATGATGAGAAATGCCATCCTCACCCCTCGATGATTTGTGTTATCATCGACAACATTCTTGTCCCCCCCCAACAAACTTGTTCATATAAATTTTGGGAATACATCCTTTGTGACGTGTCGATGGATTGTTACTGAACCCATCGGCCACCTCCTCATCTTTTCCCTGATAAAATAGCATGATATGTTCTAAAAATTCCGATGGACCCTTTGTGTTCCCAAGGTCTGACCTTTACCTGATGACCATGACAATGCTTTCCCAAAGCATGACTGTGGTACTCCGAACCTCTTTAAAAACATTTGGAGGCGCAATGCTAAATGTTTCTTGATCACTTATCCAAACACTGTTGTATGGGTAACGTCATGAATTTCCTCCCCCCTTTACCTAAAAGGTAATCTACTACCTTGTCATGGATTTCATCCTCTGCTGTCCTTGGGATTAATGTGCTCCTGATATTTGTGCTTAAACACATTTTCCTTTCCATTGTTTTGTTTTACCTTTCTTGTAATCTAACTTGTCTGAGCAGAGATAAATCCATGCTTAAGTAAGCACCTCGGTGTACAACTCTATCAGTAAGACCCTGTTACTATTGCTGGTGACATTCCGGTAACCACCGATGGACGAGAACTTTGCCTATTGGTCCGCCTCGTCTTACGATCAGGAAAATGGTTCTCTTCGTCCCTCGCCCTTGGTACCAACGTTGTTGCCAACATAACTGACAGGCTATCCTCTGACATGCCTTGCTACCATGACCGTGCAATATGTCAGCGTCCTTCCTACTTTTGAACCACATGGTGGGCCCATAACCCACAGTTCCACAGGATCGAAACCTGACTCCTGTACATCCTTGATTTCAAAGTATCCTTTTTCACTTGCCTTTGTATGTAATTCATGAGCCACCTTCCTAGTGATCTATTCTAGTACCAGACGCAATAATTTTGTTGTTGTTGCTCTGAACCCCTTTCACCTTTTGATTAGGCATCGAATGATTGCCTGCCCATTAAAACTTCCCATGGTACCTTCTTATTTTGCTCTCGATGTTTTCTTAAGTTTCAACTTGAGAGATACTTCTGCCACTTTCCCTGAATTGTTCACCAGATAAAAAAAACCTATAAGGGTCAATTCTCCCAAAGTTACTTTTCTCTTCCCCACTAAAATCTCGGGACGAGATTTCTTGTAGTAGAGGAGATTTGTAACACCCCGGGTGACATGCTACAGTAAACTCCTATTAATGGTGCCACATCATCATAATTAAATATTTGCTAATCATCACTTTGTCCTAAACCGACCTCAAATTCAATTCCAAAAACAAGTCAAATTATTATTTCTTCAAACTGGCTAGGGAAAATGTTCGATGGGTTGAAAATATTCCCTAACTATTTGTCATGTAGGAGCCAACCTCTTTTGAATATTTACAGTGGTCGTAACCTATTTTAAAACTAAATCATTAGTATTTATTTGAACCTTTTCAACTTAAACAAATAGTTAAGTAGTTCAAAATAATTTGGAACTTTGTGTTCTGCTTCAAAACCTTGCCTAGTATTTATGTGCTAAATGGCACATTTAACTATACTCATTTATTAGTTCAACAAAAATACAAAACTGTAAACAAAAGCAAAATAGGAAAAAAAAGAGGGAAAGGCCTATCGACTACTGTGCACGTGAGCCCACTAGCTACTGTGCCTAGCCCAGCCCAGTTCCACCTCTCCTCTCCGCTACAGTGGAGGCAGAGGGCGTGGAGGCCATCCACCATGGCCACCGGCCACGCGCTGGCCATCCCGCGGCCCTCCCTGGAGGTTAAGAGCATCGCCTCGCACTCCCCTGAAAAACCTAGCCCCATTCCCCCCCTTCCTCGCGCCGTTTCCCTCTCCCACGCGCATCGCCCGAAGCTCCCCGCCATGGCCACTATCGTTCGCACGCTCCCTGTCCTCCCCGCACCGTGGGACTGAGTCTGGGAGCCCCGCCGTCGTCTGCTACGTCTTCCTCGCCCACTGAATCAAGCCGGGACCCCTGCATCGCCTACATCAACTCCTTCAAGCTCCGGCCACCGCTCATCGTCGCTTCGATCCGCCGCCGTTCGACCCGCTCCGACTGCACCAAGTTGCTCCTCGTCACCGATGTGAGCACCACATGGTTTCCCCTCTGTTCTCGCCATCGAGCTCGTCACCTAGCACTCATCCTCGCGAGTTCCGGCTCGGCCGTCCACCACGGCCGGCGGGCTCATCGCTGCCGTGTCCCCTAGCTCCCTCTTTCGATGCGTGCGTGCTACAGGAGCAGTGTAGATGCCGCCTAGTCTCTCGGTTCGTCGAATCCGAGCCCAAGGGCTCGAGCTCGATCCCGTCGAGCGCCACCGCTGTTGCCGCTCGGCCGTCAACGTCGTCGTCATTCTTGGCCACCCCGTCCAGGCCAGCGCCCTGGACTGATGCACCGTGCAGCCCCGCGCTCACCCGTTGCCGTGCCTCCGCCACACCTGGACGCGTTGGCCGTGGCCGCCATCGCCGTCCACGCGCGCGACACCGCGCCTGGCGCTGCTGACCGCCCCTCCCCTCGCGCTCATGGCCACGCCCCTGCGCGTCCTTGTCCCCATGCCCGTGCACTGCTGCTCGTTGCTTGCTTCTTGCTGCTGTAGCTGCCGCTACTGCCGATGCTCGCCGCAGCTATGCTACTGCTGTTGTCGCTGTTTTGTAGATGATGCTAGCCGCCGCTGTTGCTTAGTTGTTGCTGCCGCTGACGGCCATAGCCATGGCCAAGTGCGGCTATGTGTGTGGTGTGGTACGCCACACTCTGCTGCTCTGCTACAGTAACTGAATGTTACTGTAGCAGTAGCTAGCTTTGTTACGATCACACTGATTACCCCTCTGTACTGCAGCAAAACTACAACGAAACGACTTCTAATGTGGGTAAGATAATACTCGCAGTAAGTACACTTGACAAACTCCGTTTTATCCCATTGGTCCAAATTCTAAATATGTAACGATTAAATCCTATGAAAATCACAAAATCCTATGTTCGTATATTTTAACAGTTTCTAGAATTAACTTTAAGTGGCACTTTTCAAATACAATTTCGATCAAGCAACTCAACTCTAAAATGGATGTCAATGATACTGTCATGTAGATCACATAAAGATGATAAAATTTGGTAAAAGGCACTAATTCATAGGATGTACAGAACACTAGCTATAGCCTCTGGAAAACAGCTAAGTGATGCTAAAAAAACTGAACAATTCTCAGACTTAGCCAATTTTCAGGAAATTCAATAACATTGTTTAAACTTCGAAAAATCATAGGAAATAGACCGTAGCTCGGATGAAAATACTTTGTACATGAAAGTTGCTCAGAACGACGAGACGAATCCGAATACGCGGTCTGTTTACCGGTCGGATGCCTCTAACTATCTGAACATGGAACTTTCCCCTCCGGTCATCTGGCTGACACAGGTCCGGAACCGGGAATACATTCCCGGTTGAATTCCCCCTTCACCTATATCGTGTAGCCATACGTTAGGTCACACCCGGCACAGCTTATTGCCTTCCACGTTATGCTTTGTGATGCTATGTTTGCTTTATATTTACTGTTTCTTCCCCCTCTTCTCTTTGGTAGACCCGAAGACCGATGTTGCCCCTGTGATCGACTACGTCGACGACGACCCCTCCTTGCCAGAGCAACCAGGCAAGCCCCCCCTTTGATCATCCCGATATCGCCCATTCCATTCTCTCATGCTTGCATTAGATTTTGCTACTGTTATTGTATGCTCCTATTCTGATGCATAGCCTGCTTTTGTATCTGTTATTGCACCTTACCTGCTTATCCTAAACTGCTTAGTATAGGTTGGTTAGTGATCCATCAGTGACCCCCACCTTGTCCTTGTTGCCCCTGCTTCATCATTGAAGACCCGATCAACGGGATTGAAGACCAGGCCCCGGCACCGCACATCACTTTCCCCTTAGTTGCTCGACACTGCTGGGATACTATCGAGTGCCGAGGGTGAGACCTCTACAACACTTCTGATGTTAACCCTGTAGTGTAGCTATTCGGTCGTGGTCATCGAGGGTGATTTCCTCTTTAACCACTTTCGATACGACTCTGTCGTGCAACCCCTCAAGTGTGAACCTCGAGGGTGATTCCTCTACGTTCACCTTGATGATTACATTGAGTGGAACCCACCGAGGGTGATTCCTTGGGTTTTCCTCTTGATGTTTGGACACACGGATACTTGGACTTTACAACTGTTACTTGGAAAGTGATGTGGAGACGGGTTGACCTGGAAGGTGCCCGTGAGATAATTACGAGGCGTGGCCGGGCATTCTTAGCCCTTGCCGCAAGTCCTCGAGACGGGGCAATGGGGTCACATCTTTCGTGAGTCTCTGCTTGTTACCGCGCGTTCCTAATCCACTACGATTTGGATATTTGATCCGAGGGGCCTCTGGCCTGATAGCACTAACCATCACGTGGGCATAGTATGGGCGTTCTGCGTCGTGTACATCAGCCGAAGCTTAATAGACGTCAGCGACGGAGCGGCGCGCGCCGGGTTGGACTGGTAAGCTCCTGCCTTTTTAGGGAGGTAGCTAGGTCTGCTCACCGGCCGCCCACGCAACGTGCAGGAGTTCCCGGGGAGATGGCCCATGACCCCTGGGGGCATAGGTTTAGTCCGGCGTGCTGGCCTCTCTATTAAGCCTAGGTCGGGTTGCGGCGTATTGTTTGGCCGAGGCCGGGCATGACCCAGGAAAGTGTGTCCGGCCGGAGTCAATCGAGCGTGGTGGGTAAGTTGGTGCACCCCTGCAGGGAAGAAACTAATCTATCGATAGCCTGTCCTACGGTAACGGACACTTGGAGTTGTATCCCGATCGATACAACTAGAACTGGATACTTGTGATGAGAACTGGATGGTGATGAGGATTTGATTGTGATGATAACTGGATAGTATGGCTCTGGGATTGCTTTCTCGCAGGGAGTCGAGAAAGGATCTCTGGCCGAGGTTGATAACACTACTACCACTTTACTTTATGCTACTCTACTCCCTCTTGTTTGCTGCAAGATGGTGGTTTCCAGAAGATGCTAGTCTTCGATAGGACTAGACCTTCTCTCTATTCTGGCATTTCTGCAGCCCAGTCCACATATACAGCCTTCCTTTGATAATGTTGCATATGTAGTGTAGATCCTTGCTTGCGAGTACTTTGGATGAGTACTCACGGTTGCTTTGCTCCCCCTTTTCCCCCTTCTTTCTTCTTTCTGGTTGTTGCAACCAGATGGTGGAGTCCAGGAGCCAGATGCCACCTTTGACGACGGCTGCTACCCGAGGGTGCCTACTATCACGCGACGGACGCCGACGACCAAGAGTAGTTAGGAGGCTCCCAGGCAGGAGGCCTTGCCTTTTCGATCGTAGATGCTTTTGTGCTAGCCTTTTTAAGGCAAACTTGTCTAACTTATGTCTGTGCTCAGATATTGTTGCTTCCGCTGACTCTTTTGTTTTCGAGCTTATGTATTCGAGCCCTCGAGGCCCCTGGCTTGTAATATAAAGCTTGTATTATTTTAATTTGTGTCTAGAGTTGTGTTGTGATATCTTCCCGTGAGTCCTTGATCTTGATCGTACACATTTGCGTGTATGATTAGTGTACGATTGAATCGAGGGTGTCACAAGTTGGTATCAGAGCCGACTGCCTGTAGGTAGTCCCCTTTCCAACTCCTTGGCCGAAGTTGAGTCTAGTCACTAAAAAACTTTTACTAACATTGGCTGTGTGTCTTACGGGCCCACTTCGCCATTGGGTGGTATTAGGATCTTTTATTCCTCGTCTATACTCTGGGACTCTGATCTCTCGTCTATTCGGGTTAAACATTTTACTAACTCTGACATTAGGTTCTCATACCCACTTCCTCCCGGAGAGCCCCAACATTATCGATGATTGCTTGCTTCGCGAGAAGATTCTGCGGATACTGCTCGATGTTTCTTGAGACCCTGTGCCAACTGCCTTGCAGTTCTTGACCACTGATAATCCCCCTGAATAACATCCTTGCCGCTTGTACCTTTATCCCTAGTTGCTCCTGTTATTACGAGATACCACTAGTACTCTCCGTTGTTCCGAGAATCCTTTGTGGCCTTGTGCTTTGCAGCTTCTTTTCGGACTGCGGATAATTCACTTAACCGGGGTTCGTTCATCCCTAGTTGTTCATTTGCTTTCGTAATACCTGAAAAGGCTATCTGATCTTTCAAAATCCTTTGCAACCTATTGCTCTTGATTCTCCTTTCTTGCTTGCATTAGGATTAATTCCATATGTCTAGCAATATTCTTTAAAATTCTTTGTGATTGTCATTTTGTTCCTATGGATTCAGCGTGTGTGCGAATACTCGCAATCATCAATCAATCCTTGGAAATTTTCTTTCCGGCTCAGACATCCTTCGAGATATGAGCTGGTTCTTGCCCAATCTAGATTTGATCGGGTGCACCTCTAAGTCTATTCGACTTACTCATCTTTTGTTCAGAGCCTCTGCTTCTGATCCTTCGTCTTGAAAACATAATTCCTTTGTACCCAAGCATCGAATCATTCAGACGTTTCTATAAGCCGATGCCTTTACATCCCCTTCTTCATCTGATTGATTACCGATACTCACATCAACTCTGTCGTGAATCGCCAGATCCATTGCTGGGTTGTTATCCGACAATGTCCTTCACATCCAAAGTCTTGTGAGTTTTTCCCTGATACATAATACCTTCGGTAAATTGTATCATCTGCTTTGACTCTGATACTCTACTTTTGAACTCGTATCTTTTGCTTGGTTTTTTGTTGTTGTATAGATTCGTAAAAATGCCCCGATGGTTTGAACTTATGCCTTCCATAATCTGTGTGAACCCGAGAGTTCTCCCGAGTCTTACTCTTCCGGTACTTCGCCAGATAAATCCTCTGCACTACAATTTCTTCAAAAAACGAGGAGTGAATGAAAGGTTATGCATTGAAGAAGTGGGAGTCGACCTTGAACTTTGTGTTCATGCCCATGGACCCGATGTAGAACTTATCACGGAAGCTGCTCATAAAAATATTTACCCCTTGTTATAAGTTCATCTTGTATCGATGGTTTGATCATTCATAATCATGGTTCCGACCATAGTTTCTCCTTAATTCCATTTCCCGGACAAGTTAAAATACTTGTCTCTTGCAAGTCATTTCATCTGTCCACCTCCAATTTGATCTACCTTCAAGTATTGCCTCATGTTATCTCGAGGATATTGTGTCATTGCACTACCTCTTGCAAATTCTTAATTGGAGTGATACTCCGTCACATCATTCCTAGCCTGATCGGATATATCATTATCGTGCTAATTTTAACTGTGCTACCTGGTCCTTATTCTTGGAGCACAACTTTTCGACGATGAGCGAAGCTTACGTCGATCTTCCTCATCTTGTCATTTCACCTCAAACAACAAGCTTGATTTCGAGCTTGTGTCGCATCCGTGGTTCCAATAGCCTTTCGCTTCATCATTCCTTTTGCTTGATGTTGTCGTTGTTCGATGGCCTCTTCATAGTACCTTGACAAAATCTGTCGTGATCCCCATCAATATACTGACCTGTTTCAGGATATCAATCAAATTCATGATGAGAAATGCCATCCTCACCCCTCGATGATTTGTGTTATCATCGACAACATTCTTGTCTCCCCCCCTCCCAACAAACTTGTTCATATAAATTTTGGGAAATACATCCTTTGTGACGTGTCGATGGATTGTTACTGAACCCATCGGCCACCTCCTCATCTTTTCCCTGATAAAATAGCATGATATGTTCTAAAAATTCCGATGGACCCTTTGTGTTCCCAAGGTCTGACCTTTACCTGATGACCATGACAATGCTTTCCCAAAGCATGACTGTGGTACTCCGAACCTCTTTAAAAACATTTGGAGGCGCAATGCTAAATGTTTCTTGATCACTTATCCAAACACTGTTGTATGGGTAACGTCATGAATTTCCTCCCCCCCTTTACCTAAAAGGTAATCTACTACCTTGTCATGGATTTCATCCTCTGCGCGTCCTTGGGATTAATGTGCTCCTGATATTTGTGCTTAAACACATTTTCCTTTCCATTGTTTTGTTTTACCTTTCTTGTAATCTAACTTGTCTGAGCAGAGATAAATCCATGCTTAAGTAAGCACCTCGGTGTACAACTCTATCAGTAAGACCCTGTTACTATTGCTGGTGACATTCCGGTAACCACCGATGGACGAGAACTTTGCCTATTGGTCCGCCTCGTCTTACGATCAGGAAAATGGTTCTCTTCGTCCCTCGCCCTTGGTACCAACGTTGTTGCCAACATAACTGACAGGCTATCCTCTGACATGCCTTGCTACCATGACCGTGCAATATGTCAGCGTCCTTCCTACTTTTGAACCACATGGTGGGCCCATAACCCACAGTTCCACAGGATCGAAACCTGACTCCTGTACATCCTTGATTTCAAAGTATCCTTTTTCACTTGCCTTTGTATGTAATTCATGAGCCACCTTCCTAGTGATCTATTCTAGTACCAGACGCAATAATTTTGTTGTTGTTGCTCTGAACCCCTTTCACCTTTTGATTAGGCATCGAATGATTGCCTGCCCATTAAAACTTCCCATGGTACCTTCTTATTTTGCTCTCGATGTTTTCTTCAGTTTCAACTTGAGAGATACTTCTGCCACTTTCCCTGAATTGGTCACCAGATAAAAAAAACCTATAAGGGTCAATTCTCCCAAAGTTACTTTTCTCTTCCCCACTAAAATCTCGGGACGAGATTTCTTGTAGTAGAGGAGATTTGTAACACCCCGGGTGACATGCTACAGTAAACTCCTATTAATGGTGCCACATCATCATAATTAAATATTTGCTAATCATCACTTTGTCCTAAACCGACCTCAAATTCAATTCCAAAAACAAGTCAAATTATTATTTCTTCAAACTGGCTAGGGAAAATGTTCGATGGGTTGAAAATATTCCCTAACTATTTGTCATGTAGGAGCCAACCTCTTTTGAATATTTACAGTGGTCGTAACCTATTTTAAAACTAAATCATTAGTATTTATTTGAACCTTTTCAACTTAAACAAATAGTTAAGTAGTTCAAAATAATTTGGAACTTTGTGTTCTGCTTCAAAACCTTGCCTAGTATTTATGTGCTAAATGGCACATTTAACTATACTCATTTATTAGTTCAACAAAAATACAAAACTGTAAACAAAAGCAAAATAGAAAAAAAAGGGAAAGGCCTATCGACTACTGTGCACGTGAGCCCACTAGCTACTGTGCCTAGCCCAGCCCAGATCCACCTCTCCTCTCCGCTACAGTGGAGGCAGAGGGCGTGGAGGCCATCCACCATGGCCACCGGCCACGCGCTGGCCATCCCGCGGCCCTCCCTGGAGGTTAAGAGCATCGCCTCGCACTCCCCTGAAAAACCTAGCCCCATTCCCCCCTTCCTCGCGCCGTTTCCCTCTCCCACGCGCATCGCCCGAAGCTCCCCGCCATGGCCACTATCGTTCGCACGCTCCTTGTCCTCCCCGCGCCGTGGGACTGAGTCTGGGAGCCCCGCCGTCGTCTGCTACGTCTTCCTCGCCCACTGAATCAAGCCGGGACCCCTGCATCGCCTACATCAACTCCTTCAAGCTCCGGCCACCGCTCATCGTCGCTTCGATCCGCCGCCGTTCGACCCGCTCCGACTGCACCAAGTTGCTCCTCGTCACCGATGTGAGCACCACATGGTTTCCCCTCTGTTCTCGCCATCGAGCTCGTCACCTAGCACTCATCCTCGCGAGTTCCGGCTCGGCCGTCCACCACGGCCGGCGGGCTCATCGCTGTCGTGTCCCCTAGCTCCCTTTTTCGATGCGTGCGTGCTACAGGAGCAGTGTAGATGCCGCCTAGTCTCTCGGTTCGTCGAATCCGAGCCCAAGGGCTCGAGCTCGATCCCGTCGAGCGCCACCGCTATTGCCGCTCGGCCGTCAACGTCGTCGTCATTCTTGGCCACCCCGTCCAGGCCAGCGCCCTGGACTGATGCACCGTGCAGCCCCGCGCTCACCCGTTGCCGTGCCTCCGCCACACCTGGACGCGTTGGCCGTGGCCGCCATCGCCGTCCACGCGCGCGACACCGCGCCTGGCGCTGCTGACCGCCCCTCCCCTCGCGCTCATGGCCACGCCCCTGCGCGTCCTTGTCCCCATGCCCGTGCACTGCTGCTCGTTGCTTGCTTCTTGCTGCTGTAGCTGCCGCTACTGCCGATGCTCGCCGCAGCTATGCTACTGTTGTTGTCGCTGTTTTGTAGATGATGCTAGCCGCCGCTGTTGCTTAGTTGTTGCTGCTGCTGACGGCCATAGCCATGGCCAAGTGCGGCTGGTGTGTGTGTACGCCACACTCTGCTGCTCTGCTACAGTAACTGAATGTTACTGTAGCAGTAGCTAGCTTTGTTACGATCACACTGATTACCCCTCTGTACTGCAGCAAAACTACAACGAAACGACTTCTAATGTGGGTAAAGATAATACTCGCAGTAAGTACACTTGACAAACTCCGTTTTATCTCATTGGTCCAAATTCTAAATATGCAACGATTAAATCCTATGAAAATCACAAAATTCTATGTTCGTATATTTTAACAGTTTCTAGAATTAACTTTAAGTGGCACTTTTCAAATACAATTTCGATCAAGCAACTCAACTCTAAAATGGATGCCAATGATACTGTCATGTAGATCACATAAAGATGATAAAATTTGGTAAAAGGCACTAATTCATAGGATGTACAGAACACTAGCTATAGCCTCTGGAAAACAGCTAAGTGATGCTAAAAAACTGAACAATTCTCAGACTTAGCCAATTTTCAGGAAATTCCATAACATTGTTTAAACTTCGAAAAATCATAGGAAATAGACCGTAGCTCGGATGAAAATACTTTGTACATGAAAGTTGCTCAGAACGACGAGACGAATCCGAATACGCGGTCTGTTTACCGGTCGGATGCCTCTAACTATCTGAACATGGAACTTTCCCCTCCGGTCATCTGGCTGACACAGGTCCGGAACCGGGAATACATTCCCGGTTGAATTCCCCCTTCACCTATATCGTGTAGCCATACGCTAGGTCACACCCGGCACAACTTATTGCCTTCCACGTTATGCTTTGTGATGCTATGTTTGCTTTATATTTACTGTTTCTTCCCCCTCTTCTCTCCGGTAGACCCCGAGGCCGCTGATGCCCCGGTGATCAACTACGTCGTCGACAACGACCCCTCCTTGCCAGATCAACCAGGCAAGCCCCCCCTTTGATCATCCCGATATCGCCCATTCCATTCTCTCATGCTTGCATTAGATTTTGCTACTGTTATTGTTTGCACCTATTCTGATGCATAGCCTGCTTTTGTATCTGCTGTTGTACCTTACCGCTTATCCTAAACTGCTTAGTATAGGTTGGTTAGTGATCCATCAGTGACCCCCACCTTGTCCTTGTTGCCCCTGTTTCATCATTGAAGACCCGATCAACGGGATCGAAGACCAGGCCCCGGCACCGCACATCACTTTCCCCTTAGTTGCTCGACACTACTGGGATACTATCGAGTGCCGAGGGTGAGACCTCTACAACACTTCTGATGTTAACCCTGTAGTGTAGCTATTCGGTCGTGGTCATCGAGGGTGATTTCCTCTTTAACCACTTTCGATACGACTCTGTCGTGCAACCCCTCAAGTGTGAACCTCGAGGGTGATTCCTCTACGTTCACCTTGATGATTACATTGAGTGGAACCCACCGAGGGTGATTCCTTGGGTTTTCCTCTTGATGTTTGGACACACGGATACTTGGACTTTACAACTGTTACTTGGAAAGTGATGTGGAGACGGGTTGACCTGGAAGGTGCCCGTGAGATAATTACGAGGCGTGGCCGGGCATTCTTAGCCCTTGCCGCAAGTCCTCGAGACGGGGCAACGGGGTCACATCTTTCGTGAGTCTCTGCTTGTTACCGCGCGTTCCTAATCCACTACGATTTGGATATTTGATCCGAGGGGCCTCTGGCCTGATAGCACTAACCATCACGTGGGCATAGTATGGGCGTTCTGCGTCGTGTACATCAGCCGAAGCTTAATAGACGTCAGCGACGGAGCGGCGCGCGCCGGGTTGGACTGGTAAGCTCCTGCCTTTTTAGGGAGGTAGCTAGGTCTGCTCACCGGCCGCCCACGCAACGTGCAGGAGTTCCCGGGGAGATGGCCCATGACCCCTGGGGGCATAGGTTTAGTCCGGCGTGCTGGCCTCTCTATTAAGCCTAGGTCGGGTTGCGGCGTATTGTTTGGCCGAGGCCGGGCATGACCCTGGAAAGTGTGTCCGGCCGGAGTCAATCGAGCGTGGTGGGTAAGTTGGTGCACCCCTGCAGGGAAGAAACAATCTATCGATAGCCTGTCCTACGGTAACGGACACTTGGAGTTGTATCCCGATCGATACAACTAGAACTGGATACTTGTGATGAGAACTGGATGGTGATGAGGATTTGATTGTGATGATAACTGGATAGTATGGCTCTGGGATTGCTTTCTCGCAGGGAGTCGAGAAAGGATCTCTGGCCGAGGTTGATAACACTACTACCACTTTACTTTATGCTACTCTACTCCCTCTTGTTTGCTGCAAGATGGTGGTTTCCAGAAGATGCTAGTCTTCGATAGGACTAGACCTTCTCTCTATTCTGGCATTTCTGCAGCCCAGTCCACATATACAGCCTTCCTTTGATAATGTTGCATATGTAGTGTAGATCCTTGCTTGCGAGTACTTTGGATGAGTACTCACGGTTGCTTTGCTCCCCCTTTTCCCCCTTCTTTCTTCTTTCTGGTTGTTGCAACCAGATGGTGGAGTCCAGGAGCCAGATGCCACCTTTGACGACGGCTGCTACCCCGAGGGTGCCTACTACCACGTGACGGACGCCGACGACCAAGAGTAGTTAGGAGGCTCCCAGGCAGGAGGCCTTGCCTTTTCGATCGTAGATGCTTTTGTGCTAGCCTTTTTAAGGCAAACTTGTCTAACTTATGTCTGTACTCAGATATTGTTGCTTCCGCTGACTCTTTTGTTTTCGAGCTTATGTATTCGAGCCCTCGAGGCCCCTGGCTTGTAATATAAAGCTTGTATTATTTTAATTTGTGTCTAGAGTTGTGTTGTGATATCTTCCCGTGAGTCCTTGATCTTGATCGTACACATTTGCGTGTATGATTAGTGTACGATTGAATCGAGGGTGTCACACAAAACCACCCAGGGAGCACTTGTGCTTTCACGAGGAGTCTCGAAATGGTCGAGACATAAAGATTGATATATTGGAAGCCTATATTTGGATATCGGAAACGTTCCGGGTGAAATCGGGATTTTACCAGAGTACCGGGGGGTTACCGGAACCCCCCGGGGGGTTATTGGTCCTACATGGGCCCTAAGGGAGAAGAGGAGGGCCGGCCAGGGCAGGCCACGCGCCCCCTCCCCCCTAGTCCGAATAGGACAAGGAAGGGGGGGCGGCGCCCCCTTTCCTCTTTCTCCCTTCCCCCTTCCTTTTCCAACAAGGCAAGAGAGGGGAGTCCTACTCCCGGTGGGAGTAGGACTCCTCCAGGCACACCCCTTGGGTCGGCCGCACCTCCCCCTCTCGCTCCTTTATATACGGGGGCAAGGGGGCACCCCATAACACACAAGTTGATCTTCGTGATCGTTCCTTAGCCGTGTGCGGTCCTCCCTTCCACCATATTCCACCTCGGTCATATCATAGCGGTGCTTAGGCGAAGCCCTGCGTCGGTAGAACATCATCACCGTCATCACGCCGTCGTGCTGACGAAACTCTCCCTCAACACTTTCCTAGATCGGAGCTCGAGGGACGTCACCGAGTTGAACGTGTGCAGAACTCGGAGGTGCCGTACGTTCGGTACTTGGATCGGTCGGATCGGGAAGACGTACGACTACTTCCTCTACGTTGTGTCAACGCTTCCGTTGTCGGTCTACGAGGGTACGTAGACAACGCTCTCCCTCTCGTTGCTATGCATCACCATGATCTTGCGTGTGCGTAGGATTTTTTTTGAAATTACTACGTTCCCCAACAGTGGCATCCGAGCCAGGTTTTATGCGTAGATGTCATATGCATGAGTAGAACACAAGTGAGTTGTGGGCGATATAGGTCATACTGCTTACCAGCATGTCATACTTTGGTTTGGCGGTATTGTTGGATGAAGCGGCCCAGACCGACATTACGCGTACGCTTACGCGAGACTGGTTCTACCGACGTGCTTTGCACACAGGTGGCTGGCGGGTGTTAGTTTCTCCAACTTTAGTTGAACCGAGTGTGGCTACGCCCGGTCCTTGCGAATGTTAAAACAGCACCAACTTGACAAACTATCGTTGTGGTTTTGATGCGTAGGTAAGAACAGTTCTTGCTCAGCCCATAGCAGCCACGTAAAACTTGCAACAACAAAGTAGAGGACGTCTAACTTGTTTTTGCAGGGCATGTTGTGATGTGATATGGTCAAGACGTGATGAGATATAAGTTGTTGTATGAGATGATCATGTTTCGTTGAAGTTATCGGCAACTGGCAAAAGCCTTATGGTTATCTCTCTATTGCATAAGATGCAAGCGCCAAATAATTGCTTTACTTTATCACTATGCGATAGCAATAGTTGCAAGAGCAATTGTTGGCGAGATAACCATGTGACGACACATTGATATAGATCAAGATGATGGAGATCATGGTGTCATGCCGGTGATGATGGAGATCATGACAATGCTTTGGAGATGGAGATAAAAGGCACAAGATGATGATGGCCATATCATGTCACATATTATGATTGCATGTGATGTTTATCTTTTATATATCTTATTTTGCTTAGTTCGGCGGTAGCTTTATAAGATAATCTCTCACTAAATTATCAAGGTATAAGTGTTCTCCCTGAGTATGCATCGTTGCGAAAGTTCTTCGTGCTGAGACACCACATGATGATCGGGTGTGATAGGCTCTACGTTCAAATACAACGGGTGCAAAACAGTTGCACACACGGAATACTCAGGTTAAACTTGACAAGCCTAGCATATAATAGATATGGCCTCGGAACACGGAGACCGAAAGGTCGAGCGTGAATCATATAGTAGATATGATCAACATAGTGATGTTCACCATTGAAACTACTCCATCTCACATGATGATCGGACAAGGTTTAGTTGATATGGATCACGTGATCACTTAGAAGATTAGAGGGATGTCTGTCTAAGTGGGAGTTCTTAAGTAATATGATTAATTGAACTTTAATTTATCATGAACTTAGTCCTGGTAGTATTAGCATATCTATGTTGTAGATCAATAGCTCACGATGTTGCTCCCAGTTTATTGTGTTCCTAGAGAAAAATTATGTTGAAAAATGTTAGTAGCAATGAGTTGGATCCATGATCTGAGGATTATCCTCATTGCTGCACAGAAGAATTATGTCTTTGATGCACTGCTAGGTGACAGACCTATTGTAGGAGTAGAGGCAGACGTTATGAACGTTTGGCTAGCTCAATATGATGACTACTTGATAGTTTAGTGCACCATGCTTAACGGCTTGGAATCGGGACTTCAAAGATGTTTTGAATGTCATGGACCATATGAGATGTTCCAGGAGTTGAAGTTAATATTTCAAGCAAATACCCGAGTTGAGAGATATGAAGTCTCCAACAAGTTCTATAGCTAAAAAGATGGAGGAGAATAGCTCAAGCAGTGAGCATGTGCTCAAATTGTCTGGGTATTACAATCGCTTGAATCAAGTGGGGGTTAATCTTCCAGATAAGATAGTGATTGACAGAATTCTCTAGTCACCATCACCAAGTTAGTATAACTTCGTGATGAACTATGATATGCAAGGGATAACGGAAACGATTCCCAAGCTCTTCGTAATGCTGAAATCAACGAAGGTAGAAATCAAGAAAAATATCAAGTGTTGATGGTAGACAAGACCACTAGTTTCAAGAAAAGGGCAAAGGGAAGAAGGGGAACTTCAAGAAGAACGGCATGCAAGTTGTTGCTCAAGTGAAGAAGCCCAAGTCTGGTCCTAAGCCTGAGACTAAGTGCTTCTACTGCAAAGGGACTGATCATTGGAAGCGGAACTGCCCCAAGTATTTGGCGGATAAGAAGGATGGCAAAGTGAACAAAGGTATATTTGATATACAGATTATTGATGTGTATTTTACTAGTGTTCGTAGCAACCCCTTGGTATTTGATACTGGTTCAGTTGCTAAGAGTAGTAACTCGAAACGGGAGTTGCAGAATGAACAGAGACTAGTTAAGGGTGAAGTGACGATGTGTGTTGGAAGTGGTTCCAAGATTGATATGATCATCATCGCACACTCCCTATACTTTCGGGATTAGTGTTGAACCTAAATAAGTGTTATTTGGTGTTTGCGTTGAGCATGAATATGATTTGATCATGTTCATTGCAATACGGTTATTCATTTAAGTAAGAGAATAAATTGTTGTTCTGTTTACATGAATAAAACCTTATATGGTTACACACCCAATGAAAATGGTTCGTTGGATCTCGATCGTAGTGATACACATATTCATAATATTGAAACCAAAAGTTTCAAGTTAATAATGATAGTGCAACTTATTTGTGGCACTGCTGAAAGGATCGATATGGTTGACTAGAGGGGGGGGGGGTGAATAGGCAACTAACAATTTTTAAGCTTTTCTTTACCAAATTAAACTTCGCAACAAATAGGTTGTCTAGATATGCAACTAAGTGAGCAACCTATATGATGCAATAACAACTAGCACACAAGCAAGCAAGAGATGTAACAATAAGTAAGCTTGCAAAAGTAAAGGCACGAAATAACCAAGAGTGGAGACGGTGAAGACGAGGATGTGTTACCGGAGTTCCTTCCTTTTAAGGGGAAGTACGTCTCCGTTAGAGCGGTGTGGAGGCACAATGCTCCCCAAGAAGCCACTAGGGCCACCGTATTCTCCTCATGCCCTCACACGATGCGAGATGCCGTGATTCCACTATTGGTGCCGTTGAAGGCGGCGACCGAACCTTTACAAGCAAGGTTGGGGCAATCTCCACAACAATCGGAGGCTCCCAACAACAACACCACCACGAAGCTTCACCACAATGGAGTATGGCTTCGAGGTGACCTCAACCGTCTAGGGTGCTCAACACCCAAGAGTAACAAGATCCGCAAGGGATAAGTGGGGGAATCAAATATCCTTTGGTGGAAGTGTAGATCGGGCCCTTGTCACCCAATCCCGAGCAAATCAACAAGTTTGATTGGCTAGGGAGAGAGATCGAGCGAAAATGGAGCTTGGAGCAACAATGGAGCTTAGAGGTGGAAGAGGTAGTCAACTAGAGGTAGAAGACATCCCTTATATAGTCGGGGAAAAGATCCAACCGTTATCCACTAGTTCTGCCCGCGACTCACGGTACTACCGCTCTAAGGGAGCGGTACTACCGCGACGACGCGCGGTACTACCGTGGGTGATCACGGTACTACCGTGGCAGCTGCACAGGCCGGAACAAGCCTGAGCTAGAAGCAGTACTACCGCTGGTGCGGTACTACCGCTCCCCCTTGCGGTACTACCGCAAGGCAGGAGGGTCACGGCCTGGGAAGGGCGCGGACGAAATAAATTTCATCCGTGTCAACTTCCGCAGAAACTAGGGTGGTGCAAAAACCCGACGCGGTACTACCGCCTGTAAGGCGCGGTACTACCGTGGTAGGCACGGATGTAAAAAATTACATCCGCGCCTACTACCGCGACGCAACGGTACTAGGCAGAAGGGCCACGGTACTACAACTCCAAAGGAGCGGTACTACCGTGAGCGCCCGCGGTACTACCGCGCAGGACGAGCGGTACTACCGTGGGTGGCGCGGATGTAAAAAATTACATCCGCCCCTACTACCGCACCGGAGCGGCACTAGGCCAGAGTGCGGCGGTACTACCGCACCAGAGGAGCGGTACTACCGTGAGGGGCGCGGATGTAAAAAATTACATCCGCCCCTACTACCGCACTGGAGCGGCACTAGGCCAAGGTACCGCGGTACTACCGCGCCAGAGGGGCGGTACTACCGTGACCTGTCGCGGTACTACCGCGTGTACTTGCGGTACTACCGCAAGTACAGCAGTAGTCGTCAGTTTTTCGCACAACAATGATAACGATGGGTAGCTCCAAAGTGCAAGGAAAGGAGGGGCAAGTGTACGTGTGATTCCACCCTACCTTTCCGACGCGGACCCCCTCTTAATAGTACGGCTCTCCTACGACTCAACTCCACCAAAGAGAAACGTAGAACAACGACGGCTTCACTAGTCTTCGAGGGGCACCGAATCATCTTGTGCCTAATGAAGAAGTATCTGTGGGACTCAAGGCACACGATTAGTCTGCACGAGTATTGTCATCAATCACCAAAACACTTAGGGATAAATATGCCCTTACAATCTCCCCCTTTTTGGTGTATTGATGACAACACGGGATTTGCACATAGATAAGATATGTTTAAAGCAGTGGCAAACCCCACTCCTCTAAAATATAGACGAGGCTCCCCCTAGATGTGTGCACTATATATGAATGCTTTGGACTGCATGCCACACAAACTAGGATCAACACTCCCCCTATATTTTAGAGACCAAGACATGATAATAAGCCTAGCATAGCATGAAAGTAGCACAATATAACACAAGCTAGCTAGGATAGATAGAGAGCATATGTCTTACACCATATAAGCCTAGCATAGCATGAAAGTAGCACAAGCTAGCTAGGATAGATAGAGAGCATATGTCTTACACCATATGAGATAAGATAACCAAGGTTCAAACGATAAAAGCAGCAAAGAGCTCAACTGGCAAACACACAAACTCGCAAAGCCAAATCCCTACGCTCTCTCCCCCTTTGGCATCGAGACGCCAAAAAGGCAGAGAGGACACCTAAACACACAAGAGGTGGCTCAAGCAGAGAAACTGTCCCACTCCTCTGCATCAGACTCCTCCGCAGCTGGAATGGACTCCTCGGCCTCCTCCGCAGAATCAGTCCACTTGAATCCTTGCTTCTCCATCCACTCGGTCTCAGGAGTGATGTGCTCCTCAGACCCGGCAGACACATCCTCGCCATAGAGCTTCAAGATCTTGTTGTGCCGGCGACGACTCTCCTTGGACTCCACGTGAGCCCTGTACTGTCCCTTGGCTTGCATGCAGAAAAGTGACTTCATCTTATCCGTCAACCTCTTGGCCCAAGATGGCCTAGAGTCACTCTGAGTAGGCCTAGCAGAACGGCCCCCAGCAACATCCTCAGCTCCAGCAGCATCCTCATCAACAGCAGCAGCCCTAGCAGCAGACGCCTCAGCACGAGTAGCAGTGTTGGCCCAGTTGGGTTTGACCCTCAGACAAATGGGCTCATGGCGAATCCAGTCTGGAGCCAGGAACTCCTCCGTGGGGTACATCTTCTCCCAAGTCTTCGAAATCAGCAGAAACAGGTAGGGTCCATAAATAGGCACCTTGCGGTTGAACACAGCAAACCGAAGCTCGCACCACATGATGTGAGAGACATCAAGTGGCTGAGTCTGAGATGAGCGAGCCTCCTCGCACAGAAGCATCATGTCCACCATGTAGGCATGAACCTTGTCTTTATCACCGATGCGTGGGAACAGAGAGTTGCGGAAGATGCGGTACATGATATCCAGAAACGGGTTGAGAACCGAGACTATCTTGCCAGTGGCGAGCTTCTTCTCAACCATGAACGGAGTGAGCTTGTCCTTGTCAGCAGAGTCAGTATTGCCGTGAGGGCGAACACCAACAGGAGTGTCAAGTCCATCATCAGCAACTTGAAGTAACTCCATGAACTCCTTCCAGGTAGCAGACAGCTGGCGGCCATTGGTCATCCACGTCATCCTCCTCTCATCATTGGTGTGGAAGTACACTGAGGCAAAGAACTGACAAATGATCTCAGGGTCATAGTCCATGTGGAACGAGATCACATGCTCAATGCCAAACTGCTCCACCAAGTCCAGAGCCTCCCCAAAGTAGTCACGAAACTTGTCCTTCCTCATGTGGTGCATCTCAATCCACTTCACCTCTACATAGGTATTCTGCTTGTTCTTGATGACATCCAAGTAGATCTGGGCTTGAGTCTTGTTCCAGAACAGTTCACATCCTCTGATAGTGGAGCGTGGGGTCGCATATGGGTGAAGCTGCCTGATACGGACATACTCTCGAGCGCCTATCTCATCCATGCCCCTGGCGGGCTCCTTGTGCTTGCTGGCGATGGACTTGACATTGCGCTTCGACGCAGATGATCCCTCGGGAACTTCGCCTGGGTTGCGCAGACGCTTGGAACCAGTGTCACGGACGGGATTGGCCCGGCGAGAGCCACCACCTAAAACACACACGCAAAGCACCAAAACAAGTCGAAAAGGATCAATGCAAAGGCTAAAAGACTGCACATGAAACCCATAGAAGATAAACGAGAAAGTTAGCATGCGATAGAGGTGACCCACGGTAGAACTGCCATGGGGTGTGATACTAAGGTCTTACTAGAGCTCCAGACACGGTAGTACCGTGAGGGGTCACGGTAGTACCGTGGCTGGAGCAGTAGTACGACGTTAGTACCGCACGGCGCGCGGTAGTACCGCGCCATAGAAGCGGTAGTACCGTGGGAGCGGTAGTACCGCGCCATACGGGCGGTAGTACCGCGTCGCGTCGGATCAAGCAGGATTTGAATCTGAAAAGACCCGCGAAGCCATGGCGGTGCTACGGTGACCAGATCTAGAGCAAGACAACAATACAAGTATAAATCCTATGCAATACTACACTCCTTCATCCTACTCTTGCAGAGATCTAGCCGAGAAATCTCAAGAACGAGCAAGCCTCCCCCAAAACCTAGAAAAACCAAATACAATCATCACGGAGAAGGATTTGGGGAAAAACCTTGGTCCATAGCAAGAGCACATGGTGGGGAACGATCCCACCGGACGGAATCACGGGAGGGCAGCCGGTGGAGGAGATCCGGCGACGAACGCCGGCTCCGTTCGTGAGCACGAGAGAGGAACGGGCTATGAGGAGAGAAAGGGACGAATGGGTATGGGGGAGTTAGAACTCCCCCTCCCCGTCCTTATCCCCGCGAGCCCGAACCGGCGCGGTAGTACCGCGGGTCATCGCGGTAGTACCGCCAGGGCGGAAGTACCGCGCCGTGGCGGTAGTACCGCTCCATCAAGCGTGAGCTCATGCCGCTTGGGTGCGTAGTACCGTGCTCCCATCAGCGGTAGTACCGTGATTGGCCGCGGTAGTACCGTGGCCGACCGCGGTAGTACCGTGAGCTCATGCCACCAAGGGTTTCGAAAAAGAGAGAAAAAACACGCCTTTGCATCGAAAAACAGACACAACTCAAAGCAGCACAAAAGCAAAGGAACAACAGTAAAACCCTAAGTAACAAGGTCTCTCGAGGAGAGAGAGGGCGGTGGCCGAAGCCACCTATGTTTGAGTTGGATGGTATGGCACCGCGAAGAATTATCCTTGGGCCCATGACCAAAACTCGTCTTTGAAGCACAAGTACCATCAAAAATGGCTAATGTGAAAGAGGTGATCTATTTAGGCATAATGGGGGGAGGGAGAGTTCATTGAGAGAACAACACTCCCCCTATGTCCATGCCTACATCTAAACTAGACAACAAGTTGAGTGTGGTGGGGGGTGCACGGGTTCAAGTCACATTGCTCAAATCAATGATATTTAGCTCATGCCTTAACTCGCGAAATCTTGCTTCATCCAATGGCTTCGTGAAAATATCTGCAAGGTTATCATGAGTGTTGACATACTTGAGCTCGATCTCCCCTCGCCGAATGTGATCCCGAATGAAGTGATACCGAATCTCAATGTGCTTCGTCTTGAAGTGTTGCACCGGGTTGAGGGAAATCTTGATGGCACTTTCATTATCACACCAAAGAGGCACTTTGTCACAAGTGACACCGTACTCCTTTAAAGTTTGCCTCATCCATAGGAGTTGAGCACAACAACTACCGGCCGCCACATACTCCGCTTCGGTGGACGAGAGAGACACACAACTTTGTTTCTTGGAAGACCAACTTACCAAAGAGCAGCCAAGAAATTGACACCCTCCGGAAGTGGACTTCCTATCCACTTTGTCTCCCGCCCAATCGGAATCCGTGAAACCTTCAAGCTTGAAGTTTGCTCCTCTTGGGTACCATAAGCCAAAGTTTGGGGTATGAGCCAAATATCGAAAGATTCGTTTGACCGCCACAAAGTGACTTTCCTTTGGTGCGGCTTGAAAACGTGCACACATCCCCACACTCAACATGATATCCGGTCTAGATGCACAAAGGTAAAGCAAGGATCCAATCATGGAGCGATATACCTTTTGATCCACCGCTTTACCATTGGGATCAATGTCAAGTTGGCACTTGGTAGGCATTGGTGTAGTAGCCGGCTTGACATCACTTAGCTTGAATCTTTTAAGCATGTCTTGAGTATATTTGGCTTGGTTGATGAAGGTTCCTTCTCTTCTTTGCTTGATGTCGAAACCAAGGAAGAACTTCAACTCTCCCATCGAAGACATATTAAACTTGGAGGTCATGAGAGCGGCAAATTCTTCATTGAAAGCTTTGTTAGGGGAACCAAAGATAATATCATCAACATATAGTTGGCATACAAACAACTCCCCGTTGACCTTCTTAGTAAAAAGAGTGGGGTCGATTAGCCCTACTTCAAAACCACGATCTTGTAGCAACTCGGTAAGGTGGTCATACCACGCACGTGGGGCTTGTTTAAGGCCATAGAGTGCCTTATCAAGTTGATACACGTGATCCGGAAAGTAGGGATCCTCGAACCCGGGGGGTTGTTTGACATAGACCAATTCATTAATGGGACCATTAAGAAAAGCACTTTTCACATCCATTTGTTGCAACTTAAAGTTGTGATGGGAAGCATAAGCAATCAACAAACGAATGGATTCAAGACGAGCAACAGGAGCGAAGGTTTCACCGTAGTCGATACCCTCGACTTGGGAGTAGCCTTGTGCTACCAATCTTGCCTTGTTGCGAATGATGTTCCCATGGGCATCTTGCTTGTTCTTGAAGATCCACTTGGTCCCAATGACATTGTGGTTCCCGGATGGTCTTGGCACCAATCTCCACACCTTGTTGTACTCGAAGTTGTTGAGTTCTTCATGCATGGCATTGAGCCAATCCGGGTCTTCGAGCGCCTCATAGACCTTTTGGGGTTCAACACAAGAGACAAACGCGTGATGTTCACAATAGTTTGCCAATTGTCTACGAGTGCTTACCCCTTTACGAAGACTTCCGACCACATTTTCCATGAGATGGCCTTGGTTGGTGAGCTTGGAAGCAATCTTCGCGGCACGACGCTCTAATTCATCCTCGGGTGTGGACGGAGGAGGGTTGACTTGATGATCTTGAGCGCCGTCTTGAGTTTGTTCTTGATCTTGAGGTTGATCTTGATCTTGAACTAGCTCGAGGGGGAGAACTTGACCTTGGGCATCATTTAGTGGTTCATCACGGTCTTGAGGTAGATCTTGCCCTTGGTCTTGTTCATGAGGTTGAGGGCCTTCACATTGTTCTTCGGAAGCATGTGGGTCTTGATGAGGTGATGGCTCTACTTGAGTAGAGCATTGTCCTTCTCCTTCGGCCACAAGGGGTTCCTCAATGGGTAGGATGTGACCAATACCCATTCTTCTTATGGCTTGGGGAGGAATTTCATCACCTATATCACAAGTACCACTTTGCTCCACTTGGGAGCCGTTATTTTCGTCAAACTCCACGTTACACGTCTCCTCAATGAGTCCGGTGGACTTGTTGAGGACACGGTAAGCATGAGAGTTTGTAGCATAACCAACAAATATGCCCTCATGAGCTCTAGCTTCAAATTTAGACAACCGAACACCTTTCTTGAGAATGAAACACTTACAACCGAACACCCGGAAGTACTTGAGGTTGGGCTTGTTGCCGGTGAGGATCTCATAAGGAGTCTTGTTCAAGCCTTTGCGAAGATAGAGCCGATTGGATGCATGACATGCTGTGTTGATGGCTTCGGCCCAAAAGTTGTATGGAGACTTGAACTCCGCCATCATGGTCCTTGCCGCATCCATCAACGTCCGGTTCTTCCTCTCCGCAACACCATTTTGTTGAGGGGTATAAGGTGCCGCATATTGATGCTTGATCCCCTCGTCACTAAGAAACTCATCCAAGGTGTAGTTCTTGAACTCGGTGCCGTTGTCGCTTCTTATTGTCAAGATCTTTGCATCATGTTGACGTTGAGCTTCATTTGCAAAGTTGATGACGGTTTGTTGGGTCTCACTCTTCCTCTTGAAGAAGTATACCCAAGTATATCTTGAGTAATCATCCACAATCACCAAGCAATACTTTCTTCCTCCAAGACTATCGAAAGATGGAGGCCCAAAAAGATCCATGTGAAGGAGCTCCAAGGGTCTCTTCGAGTAGATGATGGTTGAGGGAGGGTGTGCCTTTTCATGAAGCTTTCCTTCGATACAAGCACTGCACGCACGATCTTTGGCAAAACTCACATTTGTTAGTCCACGAACATGGTCCCCCTTGAGGAGACTTTGCAAAGATCTCATATTGACGTGGGCCAAACGGCGATGCCAAAGCCATCCCACGTCAACTTTAGCCATTAGGCATGTCGCGGTCTTAGTGGGTTGCTCCGAAAAGTTAACCACATAGAGACCGTTCTCGACATGCCCAACAAAGGCTACTTTAAGAGTCTTGCTCCACAAGAGGGCCACGGTATCAATATCAAAGAATGTGGCAAAACCCATGAGTGCAAGTTGACGAACGGAAAGTAAATTGAATGCAAGGGAGCGGTACTACCGCGACGACGCGCGGTACTACCGTGGGTGATCACGGTACTACCATGGCAGCTGCACAGGCCGGAACAAGCCTGAGCTAGAAGCAGTACTACCGCTGGTGCGGTACTACCGCTCCCCCTTGCGGTACTACCGCAAGGCAGGAGGGTCACGGCCTGGGAAGGGCGCGGACGAAATAAATTTCATCCGTGTCAACTTCCGCAGAAACTAGGGTGGTGCAAAAACCCGACGCGGTACTACCGCCTGTAAGGCGCGGTACTACCGTGGTAGGCACGGATGTAAAAAATTACATCCGCGCCTACTACCGCGACGCAACGGTACTAGGCAGAAGGGCCACGGTACTACAACTCCAAAGGAGCGGTACTACCGTGGGCGCCCGCGGTACTACCGCGCAGGACGAGCGGTACTACCGTGGGTGGCGCGGATGTAAAAAATTACATCCGCCCCTACTACCGCACCGGAGCGGCACTAGGCCAGAGTGCGGCGGTACTACCGCACCGGAGGAGCGGTACTACCGTGAGGGGCGCGGATGTAAAAAATTACATCCGCCCCTACTACCGCACTGGAGCGGCACTAGGCCAAGGTACCGCGGTACTACCGCGCCAGAGGGGCGGTACTACCGTGTCCTGTCGCGGTACTACCGCGTGTACTTGCGGTACTACCGCAAGTACAGCAGTAGTCGTCAGTTTTTCGCACAACAATGATAACGATGGGTAGCTCCAAAGTGCAAGGAAAGGAGGGGCAAGTGTACGTGTGATTCCACCCTACCTTTCCGACGCGGACCCCCTCTTAATAGTACGGCTCTCCTACGACTCAACTCCACCAAAGAGAAACGTAGAACAACGACGGCTTCACTAGTCTTCGAGGGGCACCGAATCATCTTGTGCCTAATGAAGAAGTATCTGTGGGACTCAAGGCACACGATTAGTCTGCACGAGTATTGTCATCAATCACCAAAACACTTAGGGATAAATATGCCCTTACAATCTCCCCCTTTTTGGTGTATTGATGACAACACGGGATTTGCACATAGATAAGATAAGTTTAAAGCAGTGGCAAACCCCACTCCTCTAAAATATAGACGAGGCTCCCCCTAGATGTGTGCACTATATATGAATGCTTTGGACTGCATGCCACACAAACTAGGATCAACACTCCCCCTATATTTTAGAGACCAAGACATGATAATAAGCCTAGCATAGCATGAAAGTAGCACAATATAACACAAGCTAGCTAGGATAGATAGAGAGCATATGTCTTACACCATATAAGCCTAGCATAGCATGAAAGTAGCACAAGCTAGCTAGGATAGATAGAGAGCATATGTCTTACACCATATGAGATAAGATAACCAAGGTTCAAACGATAAAAGCAGCAAAGAGCTCAACTGGCAAACACACAAACTCGCAAAGCCAAATCCCTACGCTCTCTCCCCCTTTGGCATCGAGACGCCAAAAAGGCAGAGAGGACACCTAAACACACAAGAGGTGGCTCAAGCAGAGAAACTGTCCCACTCCTCTGCATCAGACTCCTCCGCAGCTGGAATGGACTCCTCGGCCTCCTCCGCAGAATCAGTCCACTTGAATCCTTGCTTCTCCATCCACTCGGTCTCAGGAGTGATGTGCTCCTCAGACCCGGCAGACACATCCTCGCCATAGAGCTTCAAGATCTTGTTGTGCCGGCGACGACTCTCCTTGGACTCCACGTGAGCCCTGTACTGTCCCTTGGCTTGCATGCAGAAAAGTGACTTCATCTTATCCGTCAACCTCTTGGCCCAAGATGGCCTAGAGTCACTCTGAGTAGGCCTAGCAGAACGGCCCCCAGCAACATCCTCAGCTCCAGCAGCATCCTCATCAACAGCAGCAGCCCTAGCAGCAGACGCCTCAGCACGAGTAGCAGTGTTGGCCCAGTTGGGTTTGACCCTCAGACAAATGGGCTCATGGCGAATCCAGTCTGGAGCCAGGAACTCCTCCGTGGGGTACATCTTCTCCCAAGTCTTCGAAATCAGCAGAAACAGGTAGGGTCCATAAATAGGCACCTTGCGGTTGAACACAGCAAACCGAAGCTCGCACCACATGATGTGAGAGACATCAAGTGGCTGAGTCTGAGATGAGCGAGCCTCCTCGCACAGAAGCATCATGTCCACCATGTAGGCATGAACCTTGTCTTTATCACCGATGCGTGGGAACAGAGAGTTGCGGAAGATGCGGTACATGATATCCAGAAACGGGTTGAGAACCGAGACTATCTTGCCAGTGGCGAGCTTCTTCTCAACCATGAACGGAGTGAGCTTGTCCTTGTCAGCAGAGTCAGTATTGCCGTGAGGGCGAACACCAACAGGAGTGTCAAGTCCATCATCAGCAACTTGAAGTAACTCCATGAACTCCTTCCAGGTAGCAGACAGCTGGCGGCCATTGGTCATCCACGTCATCCTCCTCTCATCATTGGTGTGGAAGTACACTGAGGCAAAGAACTGACAAATGATCTCAGGGTCATAGTCCATGTGGAACGAGATCACATGCTCAATGCCAAACTGCTCCACCAAGTCCAGAGCCTCCCCAAAGTAGTCACGAAACTTGTCCTTCCTCATGTGGTGCATCTCAATCCACTTCACCTCTACATAGGTATTCTGCTTGTTCTTGATGACATCCAAGTAGATCTGGGTTTGAGTCTTGTTCCAGAACAGTTCACATCCTCTGATAGTGGAGCGTGGGGTCGCATATGGGTGAAGCTGCCTGATACGGACATACTCTCGAGCGCCTATCTCATCCATGCCCCTGGCGGGCTCCTTGTGCTTGCTGGCGATGGACTTGACATTGCGCTTCGACGCAGATGATCCCTCGGGAACTTCGCCTGGGTTGCGCAGACGCTTGGAACCAGTGTCACGGACGGGATTGGCCCGGCGAGAGCCACCACCTAAAACACACACGCAAAGCACCAAAACAAGTCGAAAAGGATCAATGCAAAGGCTAAAAAGACTGCACATGAAACCCATAGAAGATAAACGAGAAAGTTAGCATGCGATAGAGGTGACCCACGGTAGAACTGCCATGGGGTGTGATACTAAGGTCTTACTAGAGCTCCAGACACGGTAGTACCGTGAGGGGTCACGGTAGTACCGTGGCTGGGGCAGTAGTACGACGTTAGTACCGCACGGCGCGCGGTAGTACCGCGCCATAGAAGCGGTAGTACCGTGGGAGCGGTAGTACCGCGCCATACGGGCGGTAGTACCGCGTCGCGTCGGATCAAGCAGGATTTGAATCTGAAAAGACCCGCGAAGCCATGGCGGTGCTACGGTGACCAGATCTAGAGCAAGACAACAATACAAGTATAAATCCTATGCAATACTACACTCCTTCATCCTACTCTTGCAGAGATCTAGCCGAGAAATCTCAAGAACATGCAAGCCTCCCCCAAAACCTAGAAAAACCAAATACAATCATCACGGAGAAGGATTTGGGGAAAAACCTTGGTCCATAGCAAGAGCACGTGGTGGGGAACGATCCCACCGGACGGAATCACGGGAGGGCAGCCGGTGGAGGAGATCCGGCGACGAACGCCGGCTCCGTTCGTGAGCACGAGAGAGGAACGGGCTATGAGGAGAGAAAGGGACGAATGGGTATGGGGGAGTTAGAACTCCCCCTCCCCGACCTTATCCCCGCGAGCCCGAACCGGCGCGGTAGTACCGCGGGTCATCGCGGTAGTACCGCCAGGGCGGAAGTACCGCGCCGTGGCGGTAGTACCGCTCCATCAGGCGTGAGCTCATGCCGCTTGGGTGCGTAGTACCGTGCTCCCATCAGCGGTAGTACCGTGATTGGCCGCGGTAGTACCGTGGCCGACCGCGGTAGTACCGTGAGCTCATGCCACCAAGGGTTTCGAAAAAGAGAGAAAAACACGCCTTTGCATCGAAAAACAGACACAACCCAAAGCAGCACAAAAGCAAAGGAACAACAGTAAAACCCTAAGTAACAAGGTCTCTCGAGGAGAGAGAGGGCGGTGGCCGAAGCCACCTATGTTTGAGTTGGATGGTATGGCACCGCGAAGAATTATCCTTGGGCCCATGACCAAAACTCGTCTTTGAAGCACAAGTACCATCAAAAATGGCTAATGTGAAAGAGGTGATCTATTTAGGCATAATGGGGGGAGGGAGAGTTCATTGAGAGAACAACACTCCCCCTATGTCCATGCCTACATCTAAACTAGACAACAAGTTGAGTGTGGTGGGGGGTGCACGGGTTCAAGTCACATTGCTCAAATCAATGATATTTAGCTCATGCCTTAACTCGCGAAATCTTGCTTCATCCAATGGCTTCGTGAAAATATCTGCAAGGTTATCATGAGTGTTGACATACTTGAGCTCGATCTCCCCTCGCCGAATGTGATCCCGAATGAAGTGATACCGAATCTCAATGTGCTTCGTCTTGAAGTGTTGCACCGGGTTGAGGGAAATCTTGATGGCACTTTCATTATCACACCAAAGAGGCACTTTGTCACAAGTGACACCGTACTCCTTTAAAGTTTGCCTCATCCATAGGAGTTGAGCACAACAACTACCGGCCGCCACATACTCCGCTTCGGTGGACGAGAGAGACACACAACTTTGTTTCTTGGAAGACCAACTTACCAAAGAGCAGCCAAGAAATTGACACCCTCCGGAAGTGGACTTCCTATCCACTTTGTCTCCCGCCCAATCGGAATCCGTGAAACCTTCAAGCTTGAAGTTTGCTCCTCTTGGGTACCATAAGCCAAAGTTTGGGGTATGAGCCAAATATCGAAAGATTCGTTTGACCGCCACAAAGTGACTTTCCTTTGGTGCGGCTTGAAAACGTGCACACATCCCCACACTCAACATGATATCCGGTCTAGATGCACAAAGGTAAAGCAAGGATCCAATCATGGAGCGATATACCTTTTGATCCACCGCTTTACCATTGGGATCAATGTCAAGTTGGCACTTGGTAGGCATTGGTGTAGTAGCCGGCTTGACATCACTTAGCTTGAATCTTTTAAGCATGTCTTGAGTATATTTGGCTTGGTTGATGAAGGTTCCTTCTCTTCTTTGCTTGATGTCGAAACCAAGGAAGAACTTCAACTCTCCCATCGAAGACATCTTAAACTTGGAGGTCATGAGAGCGGCAAATTCTTCATTGAAAGCTTTGTTAGGGGAACCAAAGATAATATCATCAACATATAGTTGGCATACAAACAACTCCCCGTTGACCTTCTTAGTAAAAAGAGTGGGGTCGATTAGCCCTACTTCAAAACCACGATCTTGTAGCAACTCGGTAAGGTGGTCATACCACGCACGTGGGGCTTGTTTAAGGCCATAGAGTGCCTTATCAAGTTGATACACGTGATCCGGAAAGTAGGGATCCTCGAACCCGGGGGGTTGTTTGACATAGACCAATTCATTAATGGGACCATTAAGAAAAGCACTTTTCACATCCATTTGTTGCAACTTAAAGTTGTGATGGGAAGCATAAGCAATCAACAAACGAATGGATTCAAGACGAGCAACAGGAGCGAAGGTTTCACCGTAGTCGATACCCTCGACTTGGGAGTAGCCTTGTGCTACCAATCTTGCCTTGTTGCGAATGATGTTCCCATGGGCATCTTGCTTGTTCTTGAAGATCCACTTGGTCCCAATGACATTGTGGTTCCCGGATGGTCTTGGCACCAATCTCCACACCTTGTTGTACTCGAAGTTGTTGAGTTCTTCATGCATGGCATTGAGCCAATCCGGGTCTTCGAGCGCCTCATAGACCTTTTGGGGTTCAACACAAGAGACAAACGCGTGATGTTCACAATAGTTTGCCAATTGTCTACGAGTGCTTACCCCTTTACGAAGACTTCCGACCACATTTTCCATGAGATGGCCTTGGTTGGTGAGCTTGGAAGCAATCTTCGCGGCACGACGCTCTAATTCCTCCTCGGGTGTGGACGGAGGAGGGTTGACTTGATGATCTTGAGCGCCGTCTTGAGTTTGTTCTTGATCTTGAGGTTGATCTTGATCTTGAACTAGCTCGAGGGGGAGAACTTGACCTTGGGCATCATTTAGTGGTTCATCACGGTCTTGAGGTAGATCTTGCCCTTGGTCTTGTTCATGAGGTTGAGGGCCTTCACATTGTTCTTCGGAAGCATGTGGGTCTTGATGAGGTGATGGCTCTACTTGAGTAGAGCATTGTCCTTCTCCTTCGGCCACAAGGGGTTCCTCAATGGGTAGGATGTGACCAATACCCATTCTTCTTATGGCTTGGGGAGGAATTTCATCACCTATATCACAAGTACCACTTTGCTCCACTTGGGAGCCGTTATTTTCGTCAAACTCCACGTTACACGTCTCCTCAATGAGTCCGGTGGACTTGTTGAGGACACGGTAAGCATGAGAGTTTGTAGCATAACCAACAAATATGCCCTCATGAGCTCTAGCTTCAAATTTAGACAACCGAACACCTTTCTTGAGAATGAAACACTTACAACCGAACACCCGGAAGTACTTGAGGTTGGGCTTGTTGCCGGTGAGGATCTCATAAGGAGTCTTGTTCAAGCCTTTGCGAAGATAGAGCCGATTGGATGCATGACATGCTGTGTTGATGGCTTCGGCCCAAAAGTTGTATGGAGACTTGAACTCCGCCATCATGGTCCTTGCCGCATCCATCAACGTCCGGTTCTTCCTCTCCGCAACACCATTTTGTTGAGGGGTATAAGGTGCCGCATATTGATGCTTGATCCCCTCGTCACTAAGAAACTCATCCAAGGTGTAGTTCTTGAACTCGGTGCCGTTGTCGCTTCTTATTGTCAAGATCTTTGCATCATGTTGACGTTGAGCTTCATTTGCAAAGTTGATGACGGTTTGTTGGGTCTCACTCTTCCTCTTGAAGAAGTATACCCAAGTATATCTTGAGTAATCATCCACAATCACCAAGCAATACTTTCTTCCTCCAAGACTATCAAAAGATGGAGGCCCAAAAAGATCCATGTGAAGGAGCTCCAAGGGTCTCTTCGAGTAGATGATGGTTGAGGGAGGGTGTGCCTTTTCATGAAGCTTTCCTTCGATACAAGCACTGCACGCACGATCTTTGGCAAAACTCACATTTGTTAGTCCACGAACATGGTCCCCCTTGAGGAGACTTTGCAAAGATCTCATATTGACGTGGGCCAAACGGCGATGCCAAAGCCATCCCACGTCAACTTTAGCCATTAGGCATGTCGCGGTCTTAGTGGGTTGCTCCGAAAAGTTAACCACATAGAGACCGTTCTCGACATGCCCAACAAAGGCTACTTTAAGAGTCTTGCTCCACAAGAGGGCCACGGTATCAATATCAAAGAATGTGGCAAAACCCATGAGTGCAAGTTGACGAACGGAAAGTAAATTGAATGCAAGGGACTCAACAAGCATGACTTTCTCGATCGTTAGATCATGAGAAATGACAACCTTGCCGAGGCCCAATACCTTAGAATGTGATGCATCACCCCACTCGACATTGGTGGGCATAGATGGAGTCTCTTGCACATCCACCACCAAGTCCTTGCTCCCGGTCATATGATTTGTTGCTCCACTATCGAGCAACCATGATCCCCCACCGGAAGCAAACACCTACACGAGATCAATGCTTGGTTTTAGGTACCCATTTAGTAATGGGTCCTTTGATGTTAGTAACAAGGGCCTTGGGAACCCAAATAGACCATTCAATGTACTCATAAGGAGAACCAACAAATTTAGCATAAACATGTCCATCACTAGCACGGCACAACACATATGAAGGGTTAAAGTCGCCGGCTTTGTTTGAGGAAACGTTCTTGCCCTTTTGAACATCAACTTCCTTCACTTTCTCCTTCTTCTTCTTGGAAGCTCCGTCTCCCTCTTTCACAAAAGTTTGTTTGAGGGGAGGAGGACGGTTGGCCTTGTTGATCTTCTTCTTCTTGCTCTTGGACTTGGGTGCAAACCCAATTCCTTCTTTGCCCACAACTTCCTTTTGATTGCTCAAAAGGTCGTTGAGGTTTTTCTCACCTTGAATGCAAGTCACAAGGCCCTTCTCAAGTTGATCCTTCAACTTAGCATTTTCCTCCATAAGATGCACATGCTCACAACAAGGGTTAGTAGCACATGCATTATCAATTAATACCATATGAGGAAAGGTGGCTTTTTCCTTGATTAGCTTAACTTGGATTTGAGCATGAGACTCTTTGAGGGTAGCATGAGTACCCTTTAAGACCTTGTGGGCCTTGTCAAGTATCTCAAACTCCTCTTTGAGTCTAGCATGATCAACCCCAAGTTTAGCCTTCTCGGAGGTTAGCACACGAGACATGACAAGAGCATGATCAAGATCTTTCTTTAACTTAGCATGGGCATCATTGTGTGACTCCTCAAGAGTCAAATGATGCACACGCTCTTCCTCAAGAGCATTTGAGAGATCCGATATCTCATCGGCATAGTCACGACTATGACCTTCCATCTTGGAGATGGTTTCTTCGTGAGCCTCGATCATGTCATTGGCCTCACCAAGTTGTTCCAAGAGAGCAACAAAGTGCTTCTTGGACTTTCCCTTTAGCTTACTCATGAAGGACTCTAATTCATTCACTTCCTCATTAGACTCAACATGTCCATCAATGCAATCCTCCATGGAGGGATTAGAAATGATGGTGGTTGTGATGTTGGGGGTTACCTTGTTTGAAGCCTTCGCCATGAGGCATCTAGCGGTGATGTTTTCGTTGGGTGATTCGAAGAGAGACACCCGAGGAGTAGCAATGGCAATGGATGCCATGGCCGTTGCTTCTTCATTCTCATCATCATCGTCATCCTCTTGGTATTCTTCTTGAACCACCAACCCACGAGTGGGAGTCTTCTTGGCGAAGTTGTTCTTGTTGGGGACGGACTTGGCTTTGTCTTTCCGAATGAACTTGCCACCATTGTCTTCCCTCTTCTCGTAAGGACAATCCGCAACGAAATGGCTCACATTGCCACAGTTGAAGCAAGTTCTAACTCGTTGCTTGCCCTTGACGCCACTTGAGTTATTCTTGTTGAAGTTGGGTCTTGAGCTCTTCTTGCTCCAAAATTGTCTTGAAGCAAGGGCCATGTGCTCATGGTAGTCGAACTTGGTGTCTTCGGGGTTGCTTTCCTCATCTTCCACTTCTTCCTCTTCTTCGACAATGACCTTGGCCTTCAAGGCAAGGTTAGGCTTCTTAGCTCTTTGAGAACGGAGCACCGCATTTTCGGCGGTCTTGTCCAAGATGCTCATTGCAACGAACTCATCCAACACTTCACTTGAGGTCATGGTGTGGAAGTCCGGTCGTTGACGAATGACGGAGGACATGGCTTTGTTGTAGGGCATCATGGCCTTGAGGAACTTTCGCTTGATCCAATTGTCATCCGTGTCCTTGCTTCCATGATCTCGAAGTGCCACCGCGAGTTTGGTTACTCTTCGAAAGAGCTCACGAGGTTCTTCATCTTCTTTCATTGCAAACTCGTCGGCTTCATCTTGCACCACTTCATAGTTGGACCGTTGAATGCTAGCACTTCCACGATAGAGGCCCTCAACACATTTCCATGCTTCTTTAGCAACGACATGGGGTCGAAGGTGAGGGAGATCTTCGGGAAGAATTGCATCTTGAATGATGAAGAGAGCACTCTCATTGAATTGATTGTCCACGGCTTCTCGAGGGGTGAAGTTGCTTGGGTCATGAGGATAAAAACCTTCTTCAATGACTCTCCAAAGGTTAGTGTTCACATGTTTCAAATGACGCTTAAAGCGATAGACCCAATTATCAAAATCTACACCTTTTTCATACTTAGGAGGTGGACCGGCATGATTCAAATGAGTGGAGGGGATAGGCCCTCCATAGACCGGGGGTTCCACATGGGCAAAGATGCCGGTGCCATTTCTACCACTAGTAGAAGGACTCTTTTCATTGTTAGCTTCCCCCTTATCGGAGAAAGCATCCGTCACCTTGTTAGTGGGATCACCCACTTTCATAGGTGCGGTAGATAGTTTAAGTCCCTCTAAGAAATCATTAAACATGCTTTTAACCTCGGCCGTCATGGAGGTTTTCAATGTGTCCAAAGCCACATTGAACTCCTCACGAGAGACCGAGGTTCCCCCTTCGGCCGAAGATGAGATAGGATTCACACCGGAGTGTTCCTCCACACCATCGTGGGTGTCAACCATACTCTTCGGACGGTGAAGTCCTTAATAAAGAGACGAGGCTCTGATACCAATTGAAAGGATCGATATGGTTGACTAGAGGGGGGGGTGAATAGGCAACTAACAATTTTTAAGCTTTTCTTTACCAAATTAAACTTCGCAACAAATAGGTTGTCTAGATATGCAACTAAGTGAGCAACCTATATGATGCAATAACAACTAGCACACAAGCAAGCAAGAGATGTAACAATAAGTAAGCTTGCAAAAGTAAAGGCACGAAATAACCAAGAGTGGAGACGGTGAAGACGAGGATGTGTTACCGGAGTTCCTTCCTTTTAAGGGGAAGTACGTCTCCGTTAGAGCGGTGTGGAGGCACAATGCTCCCCAAGAAGCCACTAGGGCCACCGTATTCTCCTCACGCCCTCACACGATGCGAGATGCCGTGATTCCACTATTGGTGCCGTTGAAGGCGGCGACCGAACCTTTACAAGCAAGGTTGGGGCAATCTCCACAACAATCGGAGGCTCCCAACAACAACACCACCACGAAGCTTCACCACAATGGAGTATGGCTTCGAGGTGACCTCAACCGTCTAGGGTGCTCAACACCCAAGAGTAACAAGATCCGCAAGGGATAAGTGGGGGAATCAAATATCCTTTGGTGGAAGTGTAGATCGGGCCCTTGTCACCCAATCCCGAGCAAATCAACAAGTTTGATTGGCTAGGGAGAGAGATCGAGCGAAAATGGAGCTTGGAGCAACAATGGAGCTTAGAGGTGGAAGAGGTAGTCAACTAGAGGTAGAAGACATCCCTTATATAGTCGGGGAAAAGATCCAACCGTTATCCACTAGTTCTGCCCGCGACTCACGGTACTACCGCTCTAAGGGAGCGGTACTACCGCGACGACGCGCGGTACTACCGTGGGTGATCACGGTACTACCGTGGCAGCTGCACAGGCCGGAACAAGCCTGAGCTAGAAGCAGTACTACCGCTGGTGCGGTACTACCGCTCCCCCTTGCGGTACTACCGCAAGGCAGGAGGGTCACGGCCTGGGAAGGGCGCGGACGAAATAAATTTCATCCGTGTCAACTTCCGCAGAAACTAGGGTGGTGCAAAAACCCGACGCGGTACTACCGCCTGTAAGGCGCGGTACTACCGTGGTAGGCACGGATGTAAAAAATTACATCCGCGCCTACTACCGCGACGCAACGGTACTAGGCAGAAGGGCCACGGTACTACAACTCCAAAGGAGCGGTACTACCGTGAGCGCCCGCGGTACTACCGCGCAGGACGAGCGGTACTACCGTGGGTGGCGCGGATGTAAAAAATTACATCCGCCCCTACTACCGCACCGGAGCGGCACTAGGCCAGAGTGCGGCGGTACTACCGCACCAGAGGAGCGGTACTACCGTGAGGGGCGCGGATGTAAAAAATTACATCCGCCCCTACTACCGCACTGGAGCGGCACTAGGCCAAGGTACCGCGGTACTACCGCGCCAGAGGGGCGGTACTACCGTGTCCTGTCGCGGTACTACCGCGTGTACTTGCGGTACTACCGCAAGTACAGCAGTAGTCGTCAGTTTTTCGCACAACAATGATAACGATGGGTAGCTCCAAAGTGCAAGGAAAGGAGGGGCAAGTGTACGTGTGATTCCACCCTACCTTTCCGACGCGGACCCCCTCTTAATAGTACGGCTCTCCTACGACTCAACTCCACCAAAGAGAAACGTAGAACAACGACGGCTTCACTAGTCTTCGAGGGGCACCGAATCATCTTGTGCCTAATGAAGAAGTATCTGTGGGACTCAAGGCACACGATTAGTCTGCACGAGTATTGTCATCAATCACCAAAACACTTAGGGATAAATATGCCCTTACAACTGCCGTTTAGGTCATATTGGTGTAAAGCGCATGAAGAAACTCCATGCTGATAGACTTTTGGAATCACTTGATTATGAATCACTTGATGCTTGCGAACCTTGCCTCATGGGCAAGATGACTAAGACTCTGTTCTCCGGAACAATGGAGCGAGCAACTGACTTATTGGAAATAATACATACTGATGTATGCGGTCCGATGAGTGTTAAGGCTCACGGCAAGTATCGTTATTTTCTGACCTTCACAGATGATTTGAGAAGATATGGGTATATCTACTTAATGAAACACAAGTCTGAAACATTTGAAAAGTTCAAAGAATTTTAGAGTGAAGTGGAGAATCATCATAACAAGAAAATAAAAGTTTCTATGATATGATCGCAGAGGTAAAATATTTGAGTTAAGAGTTTGGCCTTCAGTTAAAACAATGTGAAATAGTTTCACTACTCACGCCACCTGGAACACCACAGTGTAATGGTGTGTCCGAACGTCATAACCGTACTTTATTAGATATGGTGCGATCTATGGTGTCTCTTACCGATCTACCACTATCGTTTTGGGGTTATGCATTAGAGACAGCTGCATTCACGTTAAATAGGCACCATCTAAATCCGTTGAGACGACACCGTATGAACTATGGTTTGGCAAGAAACCTAAGCTGTCGTTTCTTAAAGTTTGAGGTTGCAATGCTTATGTGAAAAACTTTCGACCTGATAAGCTCAAACCCAAATCGGAGTAGTGCGTCTTCATAGGATACCCAAAAAGAAAATGTTTGGTACACCTTCTATCACAGATTCGAAGGTAAGATATTCATTGCTGAGAATGGATCCTTTCTAGAGAAGGAGTTTCTCTCGAAAGAAGTGAGTGGGAGGAAAGTAGAACTTGATGAGGTAACTGTACCTGCTCCCTTATTGGAAAGTAGTTCATCACAGAAATATGTTCCTGTGACTACTACACCAATTAGTGAGGAAGCTAATGATGATGATCATGTAACTTCAGATCAAGTTGCTACCGAACCTCGTAGGTAAACCAGAGTGAGATCTGCACCAGAGTAGTACAGTAATCCTGTTCTGGAGGTCATGTTACTTGACCATGACGAGCCTACAAACTATGAGGAAGCGATGATGAGCCCAGATTCCGCGAAATGGCTTGAGGCCATGAAATCTGAGATGAGATCCATGTATGAGAACAAAGTATGGACTTTGATTGACTTGCCCATTGATCGGTGAGCCATTTAGATTAAATGGATCTTCAAGAGGAAGACGGACGCTGATAGTAGTGTTACTATCTACAAAGCTAGAATTGTCGCAAAAAGGTTTTCGACAAGTTTAAGGTGTTGACTACGATGAGAGTTTCTCACTCGTATCTATGCTTAAGTCTGTCCGAATCATGTTAGCAATTGCCGCATTTTATGAAATCTGGCAAATGGATAAACAAAACTGCATTCCTTAATGGATTTATTAAAGAAGAGTTGTATATGATGCAACCAGAAGGTTTTGTCAATCCTAAAGGTACTAACAAAATATGCAAGCTCCAGCGATTCACCTATGGACTGGTGCAAGCATCTCGGAGTTGGAATATACACTTTGATAAGTTGATCAAAGCATATAGTTTTATACAGACTTGCGATGAAGCCTGTATTTACAAGAAAGTGAGTGGGAGCACTACAACATTTCTGATAAGTATATGTGAATGACATATTGTTGATCAGAGATAATGTAGAATTATTCTGCAAAGCATAAAGGAATGTTTGAAAGGAGTTTTTCAAAGAAATACCTCGGTGAAGCTGCTTACATATTGAGCATCAAGATCTATAGAGATAGATCAAGACACCTGATAAGTTTTTCAATGAGTACATACCTTGACAAGATTTTGAAGTAGTTCAAAATGGAACAATCAAAGAAGGAGTTCTTGCCTGTGTTACAAGGTGTGAAGTTGAGTAAGACTCAAAACCCGACCACGGCAAAAGATAGAGAGAGAATGAAAGTCATTCCCTATGCCTCAGCCATAGGTTCTACAAAGTATGCCATGATGTGTACCAGACCTATTGTATACCCTGCCCTGAGTTTGGCAAGGGAGTACAATAGTGATCTAGGAGTAGATCACTGGACATTGGTCAAAATTATCCTTAGTGGAATAAGGATATGTTTCTCGATTATGGAGGTGACAAAAGGTTCGTCGTAAAGGGTTACGTCAATGCAAGTTTTGACACTGATCCAGATGACTCAAAGTCTCAATCTGGATACATACTGAAAGTGGGAGCAATTAGCTAGAGTAGCTTTATGCAGAGCATTGTTGACATAGAAATTTGCAAAATACATATGGATCTGAATGTAGCAGACCCGTTGACTAAACTTCCCTCACAAGCAAAACCTGGTCACACCTTAGTACTCTTTGGGTATTAATCACATAGCGATGTGAACTAGATTATTGACTCTAGTAAACCCTTTGGGTGTTGGTCACATGACGATGTGAACTATGGGTGTTAATCACATGGTGATGTGAACTATTGATGTTAAATCACATGGCGATGTGAACTAGATTATTGACTCTAGTGCAAGTGGGAGACTGAAGGAAATATGCCCTAGAGGTAATAATAAAGTTATTATTTATTTCCTTATATCATGATATTTTTTTATTATTCATGCTAGAATTGTATTAACCGGAAACATAATACATGTGTGAATACGTAGACAAACAGTATGTCACTAGTATGCATCTACTTGACTAGCTCGTTGAATCAAAGATGGTTAAGTTTCCTAGCCATAGACATGAGTTGTCATTTGATTAACAAGATCACATCATTAGAGAATGATGTGATTGACATGACCCATTCCGTTAGCATAGCACTTGATCGTTTAGTTTGTTGCTATTGCTTTCTTCATAACTTATATATGTTCCTATGACTATGAGATTATGCAACTCCCGTTTACCGGAGGAACATTTTGTGTGGTACCAAACGTCACAACGTAACTGGGTGATTGTAAAGGTGCTCTACAGGTGTCTCCGGAGGTATTTGTCGGGTTGGCGTATTTCAGGATTAGGATTTGTCACTCCGATTGTCGGAGAGGTATCTCTGGGCCCTCTCGGTAATGCACATCACTCAAGCCTTGCAAGCATTGCAACTAATAAGTTAGTTGCGGGATGATGTATTACGGAACGAGTAAAGAGACTTGCCGGTAACGAGATTGAACTAGGTATTGAGATACCGACGATCGAATCTCGGGCAAGTAACATACCGATGACAAAGGTTTGACCGGAGACGTGTCTTGGTCATGTATACATAGTTCTCGAACCCGTAGGGTCCGCACGCTTAAAATTCGGTGACGATCATAATTAGGGTTTTTGTGTTTTGATGTACTAAAGGTTGTTCGGTGTCCTGGATGTGATCACGGACATAACGAGGAGTCTCGAAATGGTCGAGACATAAAGATTGATATATTGGAAGCCTATATTTGGATATCGGAAACATTCCGGGTGAAATCGGGATTTTACCGGAGTACCGGGGGGTTACCGGAACCCCCCGGGGGTTATTGGGCCTACATGGGCTCTAAGGGAGAAGAGGAGGGCCGGCCAGGGCAGGCCGCGCGCCCCCTCCCCCCTAGTCTGAATAGGACAAGGAAGGGGGGCGACACCCCCCTTTCCTCTTTCTCCCTTCCCCCTTCCTTTTCCAACAAGGCAAGAGAGGGGAGTCCTACTCCCGGTGGGAGTAGGACTCCTCCAGGCGCACCCCTTGGGCCGGCCGCACCTCCCCTCTCCCTCCTTTATATACAGGGTCAAGGGGGCACCCCATGACACACAAGTTGATCTTCGTGATCGTTCCTTAGCCGTGTGCGGTGCTCCCTTCCACCATATTCCACCTCGGTCATATCGTAGCGGTGCTTAGGCGAAGCCCTGCATCGGTAGAACATCATCACCGTCATCACGCCGTCGTGCTGATGAAACTCTCCCTCAACACTTTGCAGGATCGGAGCTCGAGGGACATCACCGAGTTGAATGTGTGCAGAACTCAAAGGTGCCGTACGTTCGGTACTTGGATCGGTCGGATTGGGAAGATGTACGACTACTTCCTCTACGTTGTGTCAACGCTTCTGTTGCCGGTCTACGAGGGTACGTAGACAACACTCTCCCCTCTCGTTGCTATGCATCACCATGATCTTGCGCGTGCGTAGGATTTTTTTGAAATTACTACGTTCCCTAACAGTTAGTTCCCCAAAATGATATAAAATAGCATGAAAATGCATGTAAAGTATCCAAGATTGATAATGAAGGAAATATGCCCTAGAGGCAATAATACAGTTGTTATTTATATTTCCATATATCATGATAAATGTTTGTTATTCATGCTAGAATTGTGTTAACCGGAAACTTGATACATGTGTGAAAGTGCAACTATCCCTGGGTGGTTTTGGTAATTCCTAACAACATATAGCTCATTGAGCTAATGCTATTTCAAGATAAATATTTCAGGAAAGCTCAATGATTGGCATGGAATGGATTAGAAAAGTGGACCCCTCAAAATTCCAAGGACAAAAGGATTGGCTCAAGCTCAAAGCACAAGACTCTACATTTTTCATTTTAGTGATCCAAGATCACATTGAGTCCATAGGAAAAGCCAATACTATCAAGAGGGAGTGAGGTGTTGCTTAATGAGTTTCTTGCTCAAAATGCTTAGTGATATGCTCCAAAGCCCTCAACTACTTTCTCATATCCACATATGTCCCAAACCAAAAGTCAAACTTGTCCCTACCGAAACTTTCTATCCGGCGCCACCGAGTTCTCTTGACATAGCCACTGCCAGAAACCCTAGTCTTTTCGGTCTCACCGATAGGGATCTCGGTCTCACCGAGATGGGATTGTAATCTCTCTGTTTCCCTTCGTAACTTTCGTTCAAATCGAGATGAGCGATCGGTCCCACCGAGATTGCAATGCAAACTCTCTGTTTCCCTTTCGTAACATTTCGATCCAACCGAGATGAGCGAATCGGTCCCACCGAGTTTGCCTGACCAACTCTCTGGTTAGTCTATTACCAAAATCGGTCTCACCGAGTTTGTGTAATCGGTCTCACCGAGATTAAGTTATGCCCTAACCCTAATGACAACGGTCCCACCAAGTTGACATGTTGGTCCCACCGAAAACCCTTACGGTCACATTATGAACCAAATTGGTCTGACCGAGTTTCATGATTTGGTCCCACCGAGTTTGGTAAACTGTGTGTAACGGTTAGATTTTATGTGGAGGCTATATATACCCCTCCACCCACTCTTCATTCATGGAGAGAGCCATTAGAACATGCCTACACTTCCAACATACATTTTCTGAGAGAGAACCACCTACACTTGTGTTGAGGTCAAGATATTCCATTCCTACCACATAAATCTTGATCTCTAGCCTTCCCCAAGTTGCTTTCCACTCAAATCTTCTTTCCACCAAATCCAATCCTATTAGAGAGAGTTGAGTGTTGGGGAGACTATCATTGGAAGCACAAGAGCAAGGAGTTCATCATCAACACACCATTTGTTACCTCTTGGAGAGTGGTGTCTCCTAGATTGGCTAGGTGTCACTTGAGAGCCTCCGTCAAGATTGTGGAGTTGAACCAAGGAGTTTGTAAGGGCAAGGATATTGCTTACTTCGTGAAGATCTACCTGAGTGAGGCAAGTCCTTCGTGGGTGACGATCATGGTGGGATAGACAAGGTTGCTTCTTCATGGACCCTTCGTGGGTGGAGCCCTCTGTGGACTCGCGCAACCATTACCCTTCGTGGGTTGAAGTCTCCATCAACGTGGATGTACGATAGCACCACCTATCGAAACCACGGATAAAAATCGCCGTGTCAACATTGCATTTGCTCTCTCAAACTCCTCCCTTTACCTTCATATGCAATTGTTTTACTTTCTGCTGCTATACTCTTAGAATTGCATGTGTAGGTTGATTGCTTGACTTGTGCAAAGTTGCTAAAATTTGCCAAGAACTAAAATTGAGAAAAGGCTAGATTTTTATTTGGTCAAGTAGTCTAATCACCCCCCCTCTAGACATACTTCCGATCCTACAAGTGGTATCAGAGCTTTGGTCTCCATTTGCTTTGATTTCCATAGCTTTTGGTGGTCATAGCCTTGGTTTCGCAACCTAGGAGAGTATGGCATCTACCGAGGGAAATTACCACCGTAGAGGTCCTTACTTTGATGGTACAAATTTTGCTAGTTGGAAGCATAAGATGAAAATGCATATTCTTGGACATAACCCCGCCGTTTGGGCTATTGTGTGTATTGGCTTGCAAGGTGAATTCTTTGATGGGAGAGAACCGAACCGTGAAGCTACCGTGGAAGAGTTGAAGATGCTGCAATACAATGCTCAAGCTTGTGATATTCTCTTCAACGGATTGTGCCCTGAAGAATTCAACAAAATCAGTCGTCTTGAGAATGCAAAGGAAATTTGGGATACTTTGATTGATATGCACGAAGGTACCGACTCCGTCAAGGAATCCAAATTGGATGTGCTTCAAAGTCAACTTGACAAGTTCAAAATGAAGGATGGTGAAGGCGTCGCTGAAATGTACTCTAGGCTTGCTCTCATCACAAATGAGATTGCCGGCTTAGGAAGTGAAGAGATGACCGATAGATTCATCATCAAGAAGATCTTAAGAGCCTTGGATGGAAAATAGGATACCATGTGCACATTGATCCAAATGATGCCCAATTACAAAGATCTCAAGCCAACGGAAGTCATTGGAAGAATTGTTGCTCATGAGATGTCACTTAAGGATAAGGAAGAGCTTCACAACAAGTCAAGTGGTGCTTACAAAGCCTCATGTGATGCCCCCACATCATCAAATGAGAGGTAAACCTTCAATGAAGAATTGAGCCTAATGGTGAAGAACTTCAACAAGTTCTACAAGAGTAGAAGCAAGGAAAGAAGTTCCAAGTCAAGGTCCTACAATGACAAAAGATCTTCTAGTCATGAGCGTAACTGCTACAATTGTGGAAGACCCGGACACTATTCCAATGAGTGTACGGCTCCCTACAAAAGAAGAGAAGATTCTCCCAAGAGAAGAAGTAGGAGAGAAGAATCACCATCAAGAGAGAGGAGGAGTAGAGATGATCGTTATGAATGAAGACCCTCTCGAAGAAGCAAGGATTCAGAGGGGAAGAACAAGTCATCAAGGAGCTACACAAAACGAAGACATCAAGCTCATGTTGGTGAATGGGTATCCGGCTCTGACTCCGACCATCACTCCGAAAGAAGTTATCACTCCGACTCCGAATATACTCAAGATGAAGGTGTTGCCGGACTAGCACTTGTGGCAACCAACTCCAACGACATATTTGACTCACCAAATGAAGGAATTGGAAGATGTTTCATGGCTAAAGGTCCAAAGGTAACACACCCCGAGTATGTTGATTTCAATAGTGATGAAGATGATTTGCTAGGAGATGATGATTTACTTGTTGACAACTCTAGTTATGAAAACTATGAGGAACCTGCTATTAATCATGCTAATCAAGACAAAACGAATGACGATGATAAGAAGGAGATTGAGCGTCTAACTAAAGAACTAAACACTCTTAATTTAGCTCATGAAACTACCTTGGAAGATCATCGAGAACTTTTAAAGACTCATGAGAAGCTACGCTTTGAAAAGCTCAACCTTGAGCAAGAGCATGAGTTCTTAAAAGCAATCAATGATGATCTTCGCAAGAAAAGTTTTTCTTACATTGCCAAGCATTTACTCTTGTCTACTTACATGCCACAAGTTAAATCTAGCAACAAGAACAAGAAAGATTCTTCATCTAGTAGTAACAACAATCATGCTAAATCCAATATTGTTGCTTCTAGTAGTTCTCTTGATTTCACTAATGACTCTCTTAGACAAGTTACACTTGAGCAAGAAAATAGCTTATTGAAGGGAATTATAGAGAAAGGTGTTTACAAGAGCCTTGCCAGAAGTAAGCAATTTGAGGAAATTGTATGCAAGCAAGGAAGGCACCGGAAGAATCAAGTGTTGGTTTTGAACGAAAATTCAATGCCAATGGAGTTGAGTGGGAAGAAGATCAATACCCCAAGATGAAGTTTGTTCCTCAACAAGATAAGGATGATCCTACTTCTTTCAAAGGAACACAAGCTCAAGATGATCTTCCACCACAAGACCACAAGCAAAAAGGCAAGGACAAGCTTCAAGAGGAGATTGATTCATTTGAAGAAGCCCCTAAGGCCTTGGTCAAGTGGGTTCCCAAGACTAAATCAAGTTCTACCTCATCAAGTACGACTACAACTCCAAGGATTCCCATCAAGATGGTGTGGATCCCGAAGAAGAAGAACTAGAGAGTTCTTGAGGGTGACTTTGCCAACATACATCACTCTTATCATTTGGCAATAACAAGTGCAAACAACTTCCATATCTTGCACTAGTTCAAGGAGTCACAAACTCTCTTGTTGGTAAGACAAGGGACAAGGTAACCTAATGCTTTCATGGACATCATCTTGTGTATACATCACTCTATGTCTACGGATATCATTGCTTGTTCCTTGTGGGACTAAGCCGTGTAGGTATTGAAAGTGCAACTCACTCCAAAGGATTGCTCCAGATGATCTACATCAACATTGAGCATCCACATTTCATTACCTACATGAAGTCATCATCGACAAAACCCAAGGTTAGTTCATCCCTCTTTGGGGGGACATCACATCTAGGGGAGCTTTACTCTAAAACTGAGCTAAAGCAACTCTAATGGTGTGAGCACAACAATGCTTTATGTAAAAGTGGTAACCCCACTTGTGCTTAAACAATGAGTATGACCTATGATCAAATGTTCTCATTTGACTCCTAAGTCAATATACTCATATATAGATGACCTAGTCATCGCCAATTGCTTGATAGATGCTAGAGTGTCTGTGCATGCTTTGTCACATATTTCATTTGCCATTTTATTGTGTGAGCATGTTGGATGCATATTTCTCTCATTCGAGGACATCCATTTGTTGCTTTGATTGTTTGGCTTTTTCCCTTTTGCCAAATGGATGGACAAGAATGCCTAAGAACTCCATCTAGCTATCTATGTTTTCCTCGTCTCAAACTCTATTCATGCTACATCACAAAGTTTGATCAAGTCAGATTTGAACCACTCTGTGTGAGGAGCACTCGGAGTCCCCGATTCGTCATAGACTTAAACTTCCAAAACCTCTTTGTGCATTTCGGTCTGACCGATTCATCCTTTTCGGTCCTACCGAGATCACTTAGTTGATCTAGGTTTTCAATCTTGGTGCAACTGATTAGAACCTTTCGGTCACACCGAGTTGCAGTAACTGCATACAGTTTTGCATCTCGGTGCCACCGAGTTGTTCCACTCGGTCACACCGACATGGTCAGGTTATATATACTGACGGGTTAAATTTTGGAAAATTTTCCGAAACCCTTCACCCGCGCTGCTCTGCCTCTTCGGGTCTCCGGATCGTCCTCTCGCTGCCAGCAACCTCCCGCCGCTGGTCTCCGCCGCCGTCAACGGCAATCTGCTCCGCCGTTGCCGCCGTAGTGAACCCTCGCCGCTCTAGGGTAAGTGTTCGACCCCTTGTGCTGTCTTTTTCACTCCGATTCCTAGCACAAGGACAATGCCATGTTTCTTGCCACGATTGAGATTGATCCATCCAGCTAAAACTTCCTTAGGTCTAGATTGATTTGAAAATTATAGGGTTAGCTCTCCACAGAACTCATCTCGGACCGACCGAAATGTAGAAATCGGTCTCACCGATTCGGCCTTGGCCATTGCACATGCGCTTTTCGGTCCAACCGAAATGTGCAAATCGGGGTGACCGAGTTTAAGATTATGTGAAACCCTAGCAATCTCGGTGCCACCGAACTATGACTCGGCCCAACCGAGTTCACTAGTTTAGGTTCCAAGTGTTGCTTTGGTATCACCGAGTTTGTCAATTCGGTAGCTCCGAGATCACTTCTGTAGAGAACTAAAACTAAGCTTTTTGACTCAATTGTTTTGCAAAACCTCTGTACTTTGTGATGTGCTACCTCTTGAGCACTGCGTTGGTTTTCCCTTGAAGAGGAAAGGGTGATGCAACAAAGTAGCATAAGTATTTCCCTCAGTTTTTGAGAACCAAGGTATCAATCCAGTAGGAGGCCACACACGAGTCCCTTGCACCTACACAAACAAATAAAATCCTCGCAACCAACGCAATAAAGGGGTTGTGAATCCCTTCACGGTCACTTACGAAAGTGAGATTTGATAAATATGATAAGATAATATTTTTGGTATTTTTAAGATAAAGATGCAAAGTAAATAAAGCGAAATAAAAATGGTTCCAGAAATAGCTTGTTGACGGGAGATTAATATGATGGAAAATAGACCCGGGGGCCATAGGTTTCACTAGTGGCTTTTCTCGAGAGCATAAGTATTACGGTGGGTAAACAAATTACTGTTGATCAATTGACAGAATTGAACATAGTTATGAGAATATCTAGGTATGATCATGTATATAGGCATCACGTCCACGACAAGTAGACCGACTCCTGCCTGCATCTACTACTATTACTCCACACATCGACCGCTATCCAGCATGCATCTAGAGTATGAAGTTCAAAAGAACAGAGTAACGCTTTAAGTAAGATGACATGATGTAGAGGGATAAAATCATGCAATATGATATAAACCCCATCTTGTTATCCTCGATGGCAACAATACAATACGTGCCTTGCTGCCCCTACTGTCACTGGGAAAGGACACCACAAGATTGAACCCAAAGCTAAGCACTTCTCCCATTGCAAGAAAGATCAATCTAGTAGGCCAAACCAAACTGATAATTCGAAGAGACTTGCAAAGATAACCAATCATACATAAAAGAATTCAGAGAAGATTCAAATATTGTTCATAGATAAACTTGATCATAAACCCACAATTCAACAGTCTCAACAAACACACCGCAAAAGAAGATTACATTGAATAGATCTCCACGAGAATTGTGGAGAACTTTGTATTCAGATCCAAAGAGAGAGAATAAGCCATGTAGCTAATAACTATGGACCCGAAGGTCTGAGGTAAACTACTCACACATCATCAGAGAGGCTATGGTGTTGATGTAGAAGCCCTCTGTGATCGATGCCCCCTCCGGCAGAGCTCCGGAAAAGGCCCCAAGATGGGATCTCACGGGTACATAAGGTTGCGGCGGTGGAATTAGGTTTTTGGCTCCGTATCTGGTAGTTTGGGGGTACGTAGGTATATATAGGAGGAAGAAGTACGTCAGTGGAGCAACATGGGCCCCACGAGGGTGGAGGGCGCGCCCCCTACCTCGTGCCTTCCTGGTAGCTTTCTTGACGTAGGGTCCAAGTCCTCTGGATCACATTCGTTCCAAAAATCACGTTCCCAAAGGTTTCATTCCATTTGGACTCCGTTTGATATTCTTTTTCTGCGAAACTCTGCAATAGGCAAAAAACAACAATTCTGGGTTGGGCCTCCGGTTAATAGGTTAGTCCCAAAAATAATATATAAGTGTATAATAAAGCCCAATAATGTTCAAAATAGAATATAATATAGCATGGAACAATCAAAAATTATAGATACGTTGGAGACGTATCATGATGCTCATCTACTCTACCTCATCTACAACCTATTCACAGGGTCTGCTGACAGTTTTCCTGAAGATGTCTGATCAAAGTGACAGTCAGAACAAGTCTGAAGAGCAGGTTCAGTTGAGTGAGGGCACTAGTCCCTCCAGCAGCTATGATGAGGGCAGTAGGAGCACACCTAGTAACTTGCCAAAAGCAGCTACCAGGACAAGGAAGAAGAAAACCTCAGATTCTGAAGATGAGGATTATGTGGCTGTTGAGGATGAAGTCACTTCAAGGAAAAAGGTGTTGAAAAAGGAGTATGGCACAACTGCTCCAAGTAAGCCAGGACTGAAAACAAAGGCTCCAGCAAGAAGAGTTCCAATGTCAAAAGCCAGAGCCTCCACTCAAGGAACAATGGAGTTCACTCTTGAACCCAAAGAAGGAGGTGAAGGCAAGAAGAGGAAAGAAAGGGTCAAGAAGACCATTGCCAGAGTTATTGGAAAACCATTAATGATGAGAGATGATGATGAAGAAGAAGAGGATGCTGCACTAGGACCCAAAGCTCAAAAGCTTATGGGAGATGCAATTAGATCAGGGGCTGCTCCATCTAAGCCCAAGTCTGCTCCCAAAGCTCTAGCTCAAAAGTATGCACCCAAGAGAAGCACCAGGAACATTCCAGCTGCAGAAAAGAACAAGGCCCCAGTGCCTGAGACTGTTGATGAAGAAGATGATGAAGCCCAAGTGCTAAGGAAGCTCAAGCCCAAGATCCCTGACCATAATGATGCACATCCTGTTGCAGAAAATATGAAGACCAGGAAGGATTAAGGACTAAGATTATGGAGACAGTCTGATCCATATGTTGTCAGGAGGAGAAATTTTGTGGATTACAGGTTCCACACAAAGGAACAACAAGACTTTTATGAGACTGTCCTGCTTGACAAGAAGCCCATAGTGTGTGACATGAGATGGGCTGACTGGGAGTACATCAAGGAAAATGAAGTTCACTATCCAGGAGTCTATGACAGCTTCAAGGCATTTGGAGTTGATACATTTGTTGCCCAGAAGCTCACCAAATGGAATGATGAGCTCATCATGCAGTTTTACTCCACAACCCACTTCTATCCAGATGGAAGGATAGTTTGAATGTCTGAAGGTACTAGGTACCAATCCACTGTTGAAGAATGGGCTCAGTTGATCAATGCCCCAGAAGAACATGAGGATGATTTGGATGTTTATGACGAGAAGAAGAAAGACGACAACACTATGGCACACATGTACAGAGAGATCCCAGATGATGCTTTAGAGACTCATAAGTTTGGATCTGTCCACTTCTTGTTGTCTGGTCTGCCTACCATCAACTGGATCCTAAGGCACACATTGCTACCCAAGTTAGGTGATCACAAGATGATCAGAGGACATGCTATCAATTTGCTACATTTGTTTGATGTGCCTCAAAAGTTCAAAGTCATGAGTCTGATTGTAGAGACAATCAAAAGGACAACAGCTGATCAGAAGAGAAGCTGTGGGTATGCCCCACAAAATCAGGAGCTCATCAACTCCAAGATGGGCACAGACAAATATCTATTGGATAAGGAGCACCTGGCCATATACCCTAACTTTGAAGACAACACAGTTGTGATGGATGAGAATGAACCATCATCAGTTCAAGCACAGGAGAAGAAAGCCAAAGCTAAAGCTGAGAAAGCTGCGAGAATGCCAACTGTTGAAGAGGCATCTCAAGTGTTCTTGAAATCCAAGCAAGATCAACTTGGATATCTGATCCAATCCACCTTGAGGATTTAGAAGGGCTTGGCCACCCTAACTCAAAACTAGGAGAGCTTGGAGAGGATCATTGAGCAGAAATTCTATGATCTTGATGTCAAAGTAACTGAGATTCAGTCAGCAGTTGAGCAACTTCAGGAGGAAGTGGAGGAGAAGAAGGGCAAGTCAACTACAGATCCTTTTGCTAGAGTGCCCTGAAGCCAGAGGTCTGCCTCAGTGCTAGTCACAGATACTAGAGGTACAGCATCAGCTCCAGTAGCTATAGCTCCAGTGCCACCACCAGCTCCAGCTACATCAACAGAAGCTTTCGTCTTTGGAGTCATCTCTACACCACCTCCCGAAGATCAAGCCTGAGAGACGTTTAGCACTATGCATTTTTGAACTTTTTGGTAACTTGTTGCCAAAGGGGGAGAAAAATGTATAGATCATAGGCTTCGAGAGAGAGTGTTGATTTTTATCTCTCTTGTTTTTGGTTTGGTTAAACTTCTTGATTGCGTGCTTGTGTGATATACTTTATGTTCTTGTGAAATACTTGTTTGATCATGTGTTTGATCATATGCCACCCTTAATGCTTGTTGGATGATATTATCTCTTATATCCTTATATGATCATTCACTTGCTTGGTGATGAGTGCATGCTTTTAATTTCTATCATTTTGAGTGCTCCACCAAGATGTATGTGACATAGAAGAGTAACACATGATCCTAATCGATTGTGCATTTGCATTCAAAAGCAAATTTTAAATAATGCACAAATTTAGGGGAGCTCTTGCTTATCACATACTTCTCAAAGCGATGATGTTTTTCAATCTTATTATCATTTGTCGAAGCTTTGATCTATATGTTGTCATCAATTACCAAAAAGGGGAGATTGAAAGTGCAACTATCCCTGGGTGGTTTTGGTAATTCCTAACAACATATAGCTCATTGAGCTAATGCTATTTCAATATAAATATTTCAGGAAAGCCCAATGATTGGCATGGCATGGATTAGAAAAGTGGACCCCTCAAAATGCCAAGGACAAAAGGATTGGCTCAAACTCAAAGCACAAGACTCTACATTTTTCATTTTAGTGATCCAAGATCACATTGAGTCCATAGGAAAAGTCAATGCTATCAAGAGGGGGTGAGGTGTTGCTTAATGAGTTTCTTGCTCAAAATGCTTAGTGATATGCTCCAAAGCCCTCAACTACTTTATCATATCCACATATGTCCCAAACCAAAAGTCAAACTCGACCCTACTGAAACTTTCCATCCGGCGCCACTGAGTTCTCTTGACATAGCCACTGCCAGAAACCCTAGTCTTTTCGGTCTCACCGATAGGGATCTCAGTCTCATCGAGATGGGATTGTAATCTCTCTGTTTCCCTTCATAACGTTTCGGTCAATCCGAGATGAGCGATCGGTCCCACTGAGATTGCAACGCAGACTCTCTGTTTCCCTTTCGTAGCGTTTCGGTCCAACCGAGATGAGCGAATCGGTCCCACCGAGTTTGCCTAACCAACTCTCTGGTTAGTCTATTACCAAAATTGGTCTCACCGAGTTTGTGTAATCGGTCTCACTGAGATTAAGTTATTCCCTAACCCTAATGACATCGGTCCCACCGAGTTGACATGTCGGTCCCACCGAAAACCCTAACGGTCACATTATGAACCAAATCGGTCCGACCGAGTTTCATGATTCGGTCCCACCGAGTTTGGTAAATTGTGTCTAACGGTTAGATTTTGTGTGGAGGCTATATATACCCCTCCACCCACTCTTCATTCGTGGAGAGAGCCATCAGAACCTGCCTACACTTCCAACATACATTTTCTGAGAGAGAACCACCTACACTTGTGTTGAGGTCAAGATATTCCATTCCTACCACATAGATCTTGATCTCTAGCCTTCCCCAAGTTGCTTTCCACTCAAATATTCTTTCCACCAAATCCAATCCTATGAGAGAGAGTTGAGTGTTGGGGAGACTATCATTGGAAGCACAAGAGCAAGGAGTTCATCATCAACACACCATTTGTTACCTCTTGGAGAGTGGTGTCTCCTAGATTGGCTGGGTGTCACTTGGGTGCCTCCGTCAAGATTGTGGAGTTGAACCAAGGAGTTTGTAAGGGCAAGGAGATCGCCTACTTTGTGAAGATCTACCCAAGTGAGGCAAGTCCTTCATGGGCGACGGCCATGGTGGGATAGACAAGGTTGCTTCTTCGTGGACCCTTCGTGGGTGGAGCCCTCCATGTACTCGCACAACTGTTACCCTTTGTGGGTTGAAGTCTCCATCAACGTGGATGTATGATAGCACCACCTATCGGAACCACGGATAACAATCTCCATGTCAACATTGCGTTTGCTCTCTCAAACTCGTCCCTTTACCTTCATATGCAATTGTTTACTTTCCGCTCCTATACTCTTAGAATTGCATGTGTAGGTTGATTGCTTGACTTGTGCAAAGTTGCTAAAATCTGCCAAGAACTAAAATTCGGAAAAGGCTAGATTTTTATTTGGTCAAGTAGTCTAATCACCCCCCTCTAGACATACTTTCGATCCTACAATGTGTGGATACATAGACAAAACACTGTGTCCCTAGTAAGCCTGTACTAGACTAGCTCGTTAATCAAAGATGGTTAAGTTTCCTAACCATGGACATGTGTTGTCAGTTGATAAACAGGATAATATCATTAGGAGAATGATGTGATGGACAAGACCCATCCGTTAGCTTAGCATAATGATCATTAAGTTTCATTGCTATTGCTTTCTTCAGGTCATATACATATTCCTTTGACTATGAGATTATGCAACTCCCGAATATCGGAGGAATACCTTGTGTGCTATCAAACGTCACAATGTAACTGGGTGTTTATAAATATGCTCTACAGGTATCTCCGAAGGTGTTTGTTGGGTTGGCATAGATCAAGATTAGCATTTGTCACTCCAAGTATCGGAGAGGTATCTCTGGGCCCTCTCGGCAATGCACATCATAATAAGCCTTCCAAGCAATGTGACTAATGAGTTAGTTGCGGGATGATGCATTATAGAACGAGTAAAGAGACTTGCCGGTAATGAGATTGAACTAGGTATGAAGATACCGACGATTGAATCTCGGGCAAGTAACATACCGATGACAAAGGAAATAATGTATGTTGTCATTACGGTACGACCGATAAAGATCTTCATACAATATGTGGGAACCAATATGAGCATCTAGGTTCCGCTATTGGTTATTGACCGGAGAGGTGTCTCGGTCATGTCTACATAGTTCTCGAACCCGTAGGGTCCGCACGCTTAACGTTTTGATGACAATTTTGTATTATATGAGTTATGTGATTTGGTGACCGAAAGTTGTTTGGAGCCCCGGATGAGATCACGGACATGACGAGGAGTCTCGAAATGGTTGAGAGGTAAAGATTCATATATAGGACAATAGTATTCGGACGCCGGAAGTGTTTCGGGG
>NC_057797.1:142901127-142926464 GCF_018294505.1 Triticum aestivum
GGGGTTACCAGAACCCCCCGAGGGAATAATGGCCCTTATGGGCCATAGGAGGGAAGCACATCAGCCCACAAGGGGTGGTCCGCCCCCTAAGGAAGGAGGCCGAATAGGAGAAGGAGGTGGGGGTTCGCCCCCCTTTCCTTCCTCCCCCCTCTCTTTTCCCCCTTCCGGTAAAAGGAAAGGGGGGAGGCCGAATTGGACTAGACTCTCCTCCCCTCCAACCTATATATACATGGGGGGCACCGCTAGAACACACAACATTGATTCCTAGCCGTGTGTGGCGCCCCCCTCCACAGTTTACGCCTCCGGTCATATTCATGTAGTGCTTAGGCGAAGCCCTACGCGGGTCACTTTACCATCACTATCACCATGTTGTCGTGCTGATGGAACTCTCCCTCGACACTTTGCTGGATCAAGAGTTCGAGGGACGTCATTGATATGTCTCCAACGTATCTATAATTTTTGATTGTTCCATGCTATTATATTATCTGTTTTAGATGTTTAATGGGCTTTAATATGCTCTTTTATAATATTTTTGGGACTAACCTATTAACTGGAGGCCCAGTGCCAGTTTCTGTTTTTTCCCCTATTTTAGAGTTTTGCAGAAAAGGAATATCAAACGGAGTCCAAACGGAATGAAATCTTTGCGATGATCTTTCTTGGACCAAAAGCAATCCAGAAGACTTGGATTCGAAGTCTGGAACTCCATGAGGAAGCCATGAGGCAGGAGGGCGCGCCCAGGGGGTAGGCGCGCCCCCCAGCCTCGTGGGCTCCTCGTAGCTCCACCGACGTACTTCGTTCGCCTATATATACTCTTAGCTAGATGGATTCTTCTCTCTCTTTGATTCTCAATACAAAGTTCTCCTCGATGTTCTAGGAGATCTATTTGATGTAATACTCTTTTTTGGTGTGTTTGTCGAGATCCGATGAATGGTGGATTTATGAACAAGATTATCTATGAAAATTATTTGGTTCTTATCTGAATTCTTATATGCATGATTTGATATCTTTGCAAGTCTCTTCGAATTATCTGTTTAGTTTGGCCTACTGATGACCCACAAGTATAGGGGATCTATCATAGTCCTTTCGATAAGTAAGAGTGTCGAACCCAACGAGGAGCAGAAGGAAATGATAAGCGGTTTTCAGCAAGGTATTCTCTGCAAGCACTAAAATTATCGGTAACAGATAGTTTTGTGATAAGGTAATCGGTAACGAGTAGCAAGTAATAAAAGTAAATAAGGTGCAGCAAGATGACCCAATCCTTTTTGTAGCAAAGGACAAGCCTTGACAAACTCTTATATGAAGGAAAGCGCTCCCGAGGACACATGGGAATTATCGTCAAGCTAGTTTTCATCACGATCATATCATTCGCGTTCGGTACTTTGATAATTTGATACGTGGGTGGACCGGTGCTTGGGTGTTGTCATTACTTGGACAAACATCCCACTTATGATTAACCCCTATTGCAAGCATCCGCAACTACAACAGAAGTATTAAGGTAAACCTAACCATAGCATGAAACATATGGATCCGAATCAGCCCCTTACGAAGCAACGCATAAACTAGGGTTTAAGTTTCTGTCACTCTAGCAACCCATCATCTACTTATTACTTCCCAATGCCTCCCTCTAGGCCCAAACAATGGTGAAGTGTCATGTAGTCGATGTTCACATGACACCACTAGAGGGATGACAACATACATCTCATCAAAATATCGAACTAATACCAAATTCACATGACTACAAATAGCAAGACTTCTCCCATGTCCTCAGGAACAAACATAACTACTCACAAAGCATATTCATGTTCATAATCAGAGGGGTATTAATATGCATAATGGATCTAAACATATGATCTTCCACCAAGTAAACCAACTAGCATCAACTACAAGGAGTAATCAACACTACTAGCAACCCGCAGGTACCAATCCGAGGTTTGGATACAAAGATTGGATACAAGAGATGAACTAGGGTTTGAGATGAGATGGTGCTGGTGAAGATGTTGATGGAGATTGACCCCCTCCCGATGAGAGGATCGTTGGTGATGACGATGGTGATGATTTCCCCCTCCCGGAGGGAAGTTTCCCCGGCAGAACAGCTCCACCGGAGCCCTAGATTGGTTCCGCCAAGGTTCCGCCTCGTGGCGGCGGAGTCTCGTCCCGAAAGCTTGCTTGCAATTTTTTCCTCGACGGAAGACTCCATATAGCAGAAGATGGGCATCGGAGGGCCACCAGGGGGGCCACGAGGCAGGGGGCGCGCCCAGGGGGTAGGGCGCGCCCCCACCCTCGTGGCTAGGGTGTGGCCCCCTCTGGAACTTCTTGCGCTCAATATTTTTTATATATTCTGGAAATAGCTTCCGTGAAGTTTCAGGACTTTTGGAGCTCTGCAGAATAGGTCTCTAATATTTGCTCCTTTTCCAGCCCAAAATCCCAGCTGCCGGCATTCTCCCTCTTCATGTAAACATTGTAAAATAAGAGAGAACAGGCATAAGTATTGTGACATAATGTGTAATAACAGCCCATAATGCAATAAATATCGATATAAAAGCATGATGCAAAATGGGCGTATCAACTCCCCCAAGCTTAGGCCTCGCTTGTCCTCAAACGAAAGCCGAAATCTAAAAATATGTCCACATGTTTAGAGATAGAGGTGTCGATAAAAATAAAATACAGACATGAGGGCATCATGATCATTCTAAGAACAACAACAACAACAACAACATATATATATATATTGTCATATGATCTCTTATGCTAAAGTAACAGTCCAATCACAACTTCAAGTATGAATCATAAACTTCATTGAGAACCAACAAACTCTAATCTCAGTCATTGAGGCAATTGCAATTTATCATAACTTAGGAAAGAGTCAATATAAGAGCTTTTCAGCAAGTCCACATACTCAACCATCTTTTAGTCTTTCACAATTGCTATCACTCATGCAATATTTATGGGTATGAAGTCTTAATCGGGCATAGAGAAAGATAAGGGCTTATAGTTTCGCCTCCCAACATTTTACCTTGATGTCTACTACACAACCTTCTTCTTGTAGACGTTGTTGGGCCTCCAAGTGCAGAGGTTTGTAGGACAGTAGCAAATTTCCCTCAAGTGGACGACCTAAGGTTTATCAATCCGTAGGAGGCATAGGATGAAGATGGTCTCTCTCAAGCAACCCTGCAACCAAATAACAAAGAGTCTCTTGTGTCCCCAACACACCAAATACAATGGTAAATTGTATAGGTGCACTAGTTCGGCAAAGAGATGGTGATACAAGTGGTATATGGATAGTAGATAAAGGTTTTTGTAATCTGAATATATAAAAACAGCAAGGTAAATAATGATAAAAGTGAGCGTAAACGGTATTGCAATGCATTGAAAGAAGGCCTAGGTTTCATACTTTCACTAGTGCAAGTTCTCTCAACAATAATAACATAATTGGATCACATAACTATCCCTCAACATGCAATAAAGAGTCACTCCAAAATCACTAATAGCGGAGAACGAACGAAGAGATTATGGTAGGGTACGAAACCACCTCAAAGTTATTCTTTCCAATCAATCCGTTGGGCTATTCCTATAAGTGTCACAAACATCCCTAGAGTTCGTACTAGAATAACACCTTAAAGACACAAATCAATCAAAACCCTAATGTCACCTAGATACTCCAATGTCACCTCAAGTATCCGTGGGTATGATTATACGATATGCATCACACAATCTCAGATTCATCTATTCAACCAACACATAGAACCTCAAAGAGTGCCCCAAAGTTTCTACCAGAGAATCACGACGAAAACGTGTGCCAACCCCTATGCATAGGTTCATGGGCGGAACCCGCAAGTTGATCACCAAAACATACATCAAGTGAATCATTTGGTATCCCATTGTCACCACAGATACGCACGGCAAGACATACATCAAGTGTTCTCAAATCTTTAAAGACTCAATCCGATAAGATAACTTCAAAGGGGAAACTCAATCCATTACAAGAGAGTAGAGGGGGAGGAGAAACATAAGATCCAACTATAATAGCAAAGCTCGCGATACATCAAGATCGTATCACCTTAAGAACACGAGAGAGAGAGAGAGAGAGAGAGAGAGATCAAACACATAGCTACTGGTACATACCCTCAGCCCCGAGGGAGAACTACTCCCTCCTCATCATGGAGAGCACCGGGATGATGAAGATGGCCACCGGAGAAGGATTCCCCCCCGGCAGGGTGCCGGAACGGGTCTAGATTGGCTTTCGGTGGCTACGGAGGCTTCTGGCGGCGGAACTCCCGATCTATTGTGCTCCCTGATGTTTTAGAGTATATGGAGATATATAGGCGGAAGAAGTACGTCAGGGGGGCCACGAGGGTGGAGGGCGCGCCCCCCTACCTCGTGGCCTCCTCGAAGCTTCCCTTTTGTGCACTTCAAGTCTTATGGGCTTCTTTCCTTCCAAAAATGGGTTCCGTGAAGTTTCAGGTCAATTGGACTCCGTTTGGTTTTCCTTTTCTTCGAAACCCTAAAACAAGGTTAAAAAAACTGGCACTGGGCTCTGGGTTAATAGGTTAGTCCCAAAAATGATATAAAAGTGTAGAATAAAGCCCATAAACATCCAAAACAGTAGATAATATAGCATGGAGCAATCAAAAATTATAGATATGTTGGAGACGTATCAGCATCCCCAAGCTTAATTCATGCTCGTCCTCGAGTAGGTAAATGATAAAAACAGAATTTTTGATGTGGAATGCTACTTGGCATAATTTCAATGTAATTCTTCTTAATTGTGGTATGAATATTCAGATCCGAAAGATTCAAGATAAAAGTTCATATTGACATAAAAATGATAATACTTCAAGCATACTAACTAAGCAATTATGTCTTCTAAAAATAACATGGCCAAAGAAAGTTCATCCCTACAAAGTCATATGGTTTAGTCATGTTTCATTTTCGTCACACAAGAATGCTCTCATCATGCACAACCCCGATGACAAGCCAAGCAATTGTTTCATACTTTTGTAATCTCAAACCCATAAACTTTCACGCAATATATGAGCGCGAGCCATGGACATAGCACTATGGGTGGAATAGAATATAATGAGGGGGGTTATGTGGAGAAGACAAAAAGGAGAAAGTCTCACATCAACGAGGCTAATCAATGGGCTATGGAGATGCCCATCGATTGATGTTAATGCAAGGAGTAGGGATTGCCATGCAACGGATGCACTAGAGCTATAAATGTATGAAAGCTCAACAAAAGAAACTAAGTGGGTGTGCATCCAACTTGCTTGCTCACGAAGACCTAGGGCACTTGAGGAGGCCCATTCTTGGAATATACAAGACAAGTTCTATAATGAAAAATTCCCACTAGTATATGAAAGTGACAAAACAAGAGACTCTCTATCATGAAGATTATGGTGCTACTTTGAAGCACAAGTGTGGCAAAGGATAGTAGCATTGTCCCTTCTCTCTTTTTCTCTCATTTTCATTTTTTTCATTTTTTGGGGCCTTCTCTTTTTTTATGGTCTTTCTCTTCCTTTCTTGGGCCTTCTCTTTTTTATGGCCTTTCTCTTTTTTTATTCCTCACTTGGGACAATGCTCTAGAAAATGATGATCATCACACTTCTATTTATTTACAACTCAATGATTACAACTCGATACTAGAACAAAAGATGACTCTATATGAATGCCTCCGGCGGTGTACCGGGATATGCAATGACTCATGAGTGACATGTATGAAAGAATTATGAATGGTGGCTTTGCCACAAATACTATGTCAACTACATGATCATGCAAAGCAGTATGACAATGATGATGCGTGTCATAATAAACGGAACGGTGGAAAGTTGCATGGCAATATATCTCGGAATGTCTATGGAAATGCCATAATAGGTAGGTATGGTGGCTGTTTTGAGGAAGATATAAGGAGGTTTATGTGTGAAAGAGTGTATCATATCACGGGGTTTGGATGCACCGGCGAAGTTTGCGCCAACTCTCAATGTGAGAAAGGGCAATGCACGGTACCGAAGAGGCTAGCAAGGATGGAAGGGTGAGAGTGCGTATAATCCATGGACTCAACATTAGTCATAAAGAACTCACATACTTATTGCAAAAATCTACAAGTCATGAAAAACCTCGGTACTACGCGCATGCTCCTAGGGGGATAGATTGGTAGGAAAAGACCATCGCTCGTCCCCGACCGCCACTCATAAGGAGGACAATCAAATAACACCTCATGTTTCAAATTTGTTACACAACGTTTACCATACGTGCATGTTACGGGACTTGCAAACTTCAACACAAGCATTTCTCAAATTCACAACTACTCAACTATCACGACTTTGATATTATTACCTCCATATCTCAAAACAATCATCAAGAATCAAACTTCTCTTAGTATTCAATACTCTATATGAAAGTTTTTACTATTCTTGGATGCCTAGCATATTAGGATTATTTAAGCAAATTACCATGCTATTTAAGACTCTAAAAATAATATAAGTGAAGCATGAGAGTTCATCTATTTCTATAATACCACCACCGTGCTCCAAAAGATATAAGCGAAGCACTAGAGCATCGACAAACTACTCCAAAAGATATAAGTGAAGATCAATGAGTAGTCGAATAATTATGCAACTATGTGAAGACTATCTAACATTTAATAATTTCAGATCTTGGTATTTTATTCAAACAGAAAGCAAAGCAAAATAAGATGACATCTAAGAATAGCAAACATCATGTGAAGAAGCAAAAACTTAGGATCAATCGATACTAACCGATAGTTGTTGAAGAAGAAAGGTGGGATGCCAACCGGGGCATCCCCAAGCTTAGACGCTTGAGACTTATTGAAATATTATCTTGGGATGCCTTGGGAATCCCCAAGCTTGAGCTTTTGTGTCTCCTTAATCCCTCTCATATCACGGTCTCCCTAAATCTCAAAAGCTTCATCCACACAAAACTCAACAAGGACTCGTGAGATAAGTTAGTATAAACCATTGCCAAAACCTTATCATACTCTACTGTAGCAAATCACTAAAATTATTATTCAACATTGCATACTAAATGTCTCTGCATATTTAATAGTCCTATCCTCAAATAGAATCATTAAATAAGCAAACATATGCAAACAATGCAAACATAACAGCAATCTGCCTAAACAGGACAGTCTGTAAAGAATGCAGCAACATCCATACTTCGCTAGCTACAAAAATTATGAAAGAAAATTCCCACTGTAGTAAATTTATCAGAGATTAATATGCAAAAGGTTTCAACATTTTATCACGTTCTGACTTTTCTAGGGAATTATTGCAACAGCGGTAAACTTTCTGTTATCAAACAGCAACATGTGGACTTCTAAAATAGGCATAGTAAAGGCTATCAATGCCACTTTTGTTGAAATAAAAGATGCAAAACATTGTTCTAAATAACAGCAAGCAAATCCTAACAAAATAAATTGACGCTCCAAGCAAAACACATATCATGTGGTGAATAAAAATATAGCTCCAAGTAAAGTTACCGATGAACGAAGACGAAAGAGGGGATGCCTTCCGGGGCATCCCCAAGCTTAGGCTCTTGGCTATCCTTGAATATTACCTTGGGGTGCCCTGGGATACCCAAGCTTGGGCTCTTTCCACTCCTTATTCCATAGTCCATTGAATCCTTACCCAAAACTTGAAAACTTCACAACACAAAACTTAGCAGAAAACTCGTAAGCTCTATTAGCGAAAGAAAATAAATCACCACTTCAAGGTACTGTAATGAACTCATTCTTTATTTATATTGGTGTTAAACCTACTGTATTCCAACTTCTCTATGGTTTATAAACTCTTTTACTAGCCATAGATTCGTCAAAAATAAGTAAACAACACATAGAAAACAGAATCTGTCAAAAACAGAACAGTCTGTAGTAATCTGGATCAAACGTATACTTCTGGAACTCATAAAATTCTCAAATAAATTTCTGGACCTGATGAATTTATCTATTAATCATCTGCAAAAAGAATTAACTAAATAGCACTATCCAAATAAACATGGCAGCAATTCTCGTGAGCGCTAAAGTTTCTGTTGTTTACAGCATGATCAACAAGACTCTCCCCAAGTCTTCCCAAAGGTTCTACTTGGCACAAACACTAATTAAAAGCATAAAACCACATCTAAACAGAGGCTAGATGAATTATTTATTACTAAACAGGAACAAAAATCAAGGAACAAAAATAAATTTGGGTTGCCTCCCAACAAGCGCTATCGTTTAACGCCCTAGCTAGGCATGATGATTTCAACGATGCTCACATAAAAGATAAGAATTGTAACATAAAGAGAGCATCATGAATAATATGACTAACACATTTAAGTCTAACCCACTTCCTATGCATAGAGATTTTGTGAGCAAACAGCTTGTGGGAACAATAATCAACTAGCATAGGAGGGCAAAACAAGCATAACTTCAAAACTTTAAGCACATAGAGAGGAAACTTGATATTATTGCAATTCCTACAAGCATATATTCCTCCCTCGTAATAATTTTCAGTAGCATCATGAATGAATTCAACAATATAACCAGCACCTAAAGCATTATTTTCATGATCTACAAGCATAGAAAATTTACTACTCTCCACACAAGCAAAATTCTTCTCATGAATAATAGTGGGAGAAAACTCAACAAAATAACTATCATGTGATTGAAAATTAAGATCAAGATGGAAAGTTTCGTGGTTATCATTGTTCTTTAAAGCATACATGTCATCACAATAATCAGCATATATAGGATGCTTGCCTTCATCATAATAAATTTTCTCATGAAAACTTGGGGGACAAAAAATATCATCTTCATCAAACATAGCTTCCTCAAGCTTGTGGATTTGCATATCATTAGCATCATGGATATTCAAGGAATTCATACTAACAACATTGCAATCATGCTCATCATTCAAATATTTAGTGCCAAACATTCTAATGCATTCTTCTTCTAGCACTTGATCACAATTATCGGAATCCTTATTTCCATGATAGATATTAAAAAGATGAAGCATATGAGGCAAACTCAATTCCATATTTTTTATAGTTTTCTTTTATAAACTAAACTAGTGATAAAACAAGAAACAAAAAGATTCGATTGCAAGATCTAAAGATATACCTTCAAGCACTCACCTCCCCGACAACGACGCTAGAAAAGAGCTTGATGTCTACTACACAACCTTCTTCTTGTAGACGCTGTTGGGCCTCCAAGTGCAGAGGTTTGTAGGACAGTAGCAAATTTCCCTCAAGTGGATGACCTAAGGTTTATCAATCCATAGGAGGCATAGGATAAAGATGGTCTCTCTCAAGCAACCCTGCAACCAAATAACAAAGAGTCTCTTGTGTCCCCAACACACCCAATACAATGGTAAATTGTATAGGTGCACTAGTTCGGCGAAGAGATGGTGATACAAGTGGTATATGGATAGTAGATAAATGTTTTTGTAATCTTAAAATATAAAAACAGCAAGGTAACTAATGATAAAAGTGAGCATAAATGGTATTGCAATGCGTTGAAAGAAGGCCTAGGGTTCATACTTTCACTAGTGCAAGTTCTCTCAACAATAATAACATAATTGGATCACATAACTATCCCTCAACATGCAATAAAGAGTCACTCCAAAGTCACTAATAGCGGAGAATGAACGAAGAGATTATGGTAGGGTACGAAACCACCTCAAAGTTATTCTTTCCAATCAATCCGTTGGGCTATTCCTATAAGTGTCACAAACAGCCCTAGAGTTCGTACTAGAATAACACCTTAAGACACAAATCAACCAAAACCCTAATGTCACCTAGATACTCCAATGTCACCTCAAGTATCCGTGAGTATGATTATACAATATGCATCACACAATCTTAGATTCATCTATTCAACCAACACATAGAACCTCAAAGAGTGCCCCAAAGTTTCTACCGGAGAATCACGACGAAAACATGTGCCAACCCCGATGCATAGGTTCATGGGCGGAACCCACAAGTTGATCACCAAAACATACATCAAGTGAATCACGTGGTATCCCATTATCACCACAGATACGCACGACAAGACATATATCAAGTGTTCTCAAATCTTTAAAGACTCGATCCGATAAGACAACTTCAAAGGGGAAACTCAATCCATTACAAGAGAGTAGAGGGGGAGGAGAAACATATGATCCAACTATAATAGCAAATCTCGCGATACATCAAGATCGTATCACCTCAAGAACATGAGAGAGAGATCAAACACATAGCTACTGGTACATACCCTCAGCCCCGAGGGAGAACTACTCCCTCCTCGTCATGGAGAGCACCGGGATGATGAAGATGGCCACAGGAGAAGGATTCCCCCTCCAGTAGGGTGCCGGAACGGGTCTAGATTGGCTTTCGGTGGCTACGGAGGCTTCTGGCGGTGGATCTCCTGATCTATTGTGCTCCCTGATGTTTTTAGGGTATATGGAGATATATAGGCAGAAGAAGTACGTCAGGGGGCCACGAGGGGCCCACGAGGGTGGAGGGCGCGCCTAGGGGGGTGGGCGCGCCCCCCTACCTCGTGGCCTCCTCGAAGCTTCCCTTACGTGCACTTCAAGTCTTCTGGGCTTCTTTCCTTCCAAAAATGGGTTCCGTGAAGTTTCAGGTCAATTGGACTCCGTTTGGTTTTCCTTTTCTTCAAAACCATAAAACAAGGTAAAAACAGAAACTGGCACTGGGCTCTGGGTTAATAGGTTAGTCCCAAAAATGATATAAAAGTGTATAATAAAGCCCATAAACATCCAAAACAGTAGATAATATAGCATGGAGCAATAAAAAATTATAGATATGTTGGAGACGTATCATACCTCAAGGGTAATGTCAATAATAATAGTTCATGAAGACTCACATCCAATTAGCTATATATATCAAGATCTTTCCAACACATTGTGCTTGCCAAAGGATAAATGTAAAAAGGAAAGGTGAAGATCACCATGACTCTTATGTAAGGTAGAAGATAAAAGTAAAAGATAGGCCCTTCGCAGAGGGAAGCAGAGGTTGTCATGCGCTTTTATGGTTGGATGCACAAAATCTTAATGCGAAAGAACGTCACTTTATATTGCCACTTGTGATATGGACCTTTATTATGCAGTCTGTCGCTTTTATTTCTTCCACATCACAAGATCGTATAAAGCTTATTTTCTCCCACGCTAATAAGTCATACATATTTAGAGAGCAATTTTTTATTGCTTGCACCGATGACAACTTACTTGAAGGATCTTACTCAATACATAGGTATATATGGTGGACTCTCATGGAAAATCTGGGTTTAGGGATATTTGGAAGCACAAGTAGTATCTCTACTTGGTGCAAAGAAATTGGCTAGCATGAGAGGGAAAGGCAAGCTCAACATGTTGGATGATCCATGACAATATAATTTATTTCAGATGAAAGAAAACATAACCCATTACGTTGTCTTCCTTGTCCAACATCAACTCTTAGCATGTCATACTTTAATGAGTGCTCACAATCATAAAAGATGTCCAAGATAGTATATTTATATGTGAACCTCTCTTTCTTTATTACTTCCTATTAATTGCAACACTAACCAAAACTATGTTTGTCAACTCTCAACAACTTTTATTCATCATACTCTTTATATGTGAAGTCATTACTCTCCATAAGATCCATATGGTCTCTTTGTTTCTTTTTATTTCTTCTCTTTTATTTTATTCCCTCAAGATCATAGCAAAATAATCAAGCCCTTGACTCAACACTAATCTTTATTATATAGCTCATGGACTCGATTACATAGAGGGATCATAAAGCAAAACTCACAACTAGATCATACTAAAGCTTTATTCTACTAGATCAAGATATTATCAAAAGGATCGAACTAAGAAAAACGGTAAAGATAAAAGTTGTGATGGTGATACGATACCAGGGCACTCCCCCAAGCTTGGCAGTTGCCAAGGGGAGTGCCCATACCCATGTGTTTATATCTCCTTCTTTGTCGGTGAAGAGGGTGTTGGTGATGATGTATAGTCACACATCGAGCGTAGGAGGTCCTCCAACTTACGGATAATGCCCTTGAGTGCGATGATATGCTCCTTCAACAAAATATTTTCACGTGTGAGATACTTGTTTTGTATACGAGCTAACTCAATCATCTTGAAAGCTTCAATCTCAGTTGGGGTAAGAAGATTGTGATCAAGTTGAAGGATGTCTTCTGCTGCCGGAACTTGGTCCTCCGTGGCCTTCTTGATCTCTTCATCCTTGCTGATCCCCATAGGTTCTTCCCTCTTCAGCTCTATCTTCATTAGCCAAGCATCATTGTCACCTTTGTTGGAGGAGGGGGATGACATGATGCCTGACCTTGACCTCCTGACATAAAACAGCTCGAAACAAAGACAAGAGATATTTGCGTGGTACGGTGGTCAAAACCTTTGGGAGATTATACAATGAATTTTTACCGACCAAAAGAAGTATCGTGCAAGAAAACGGAGTCCAGAGAGCGCACGAGGTGCCCACGAGGCAGGGGTGCACCCAGGGGGTAGGGCATGCCTCCCACCCTTGTGGAAGCCTCGTGTACTTCCCAGACTGCTTCTTATTTTCCTATTTTTCTAAATATTCCAAAACAGAGAAAAATTGCCGTTAGAACTGTTTTGGAGTCGGTTTACTTACCGTACCACGTACCTATTCCTTTTCGGAGTCTGAAACGTCCCGAAAAGTGTCCCTTATGTATTCCTCCGGGGTTACGATTTCAATAATACTAGTTTCAACATTTACGGGATTACCTGAGATATAATGTTTGATTCTTTGACCGTTCACCACCCTCGGATTTGTGCCTTCGAAGTTGTTGATTTTTATGGCACCGGAATGATAGACTTCCTCGATAACATAAGGACCTTCCCATTTAGAGAGGAGTTTGCCTGCAAAAAATCTTAAACGAGAGTTGTATAGCAATACATAATCACCTACATTAAACTCACACTTTTGCATCCTTTTGTCATGTCATCTTTTAACTTTTTCTTTAAACAACTTGGCATTTTCATAAGCCTAGGTTCTCCATTCATCAAGTGAGCTAATGTCAAATAACCTCTTCTCACCGGCAAGTTTGAAGTCATAGTTGAGCTCTTTAATAGCCCAATATGCCTTATGTTCTAATTCAAGAGGTAAGTGACATGCTTTACCATAAACCATTTTATATGGAGACATACCCATAGGATTGTTGTATGCAGTTCTATAGGCCCATAATGCATCACCAAGTTTCTTGGACCAATTATTTCTAGATCTATTAACAGTCTTTTGCAAAATTAATTTGAGCTCTCTGTTACTCAATTCTACTTGACCACTAGACTGTGGGTGATAAGGAGATGCAATTCTATGATTAACGTCATACTTAGCAAGCATTTTACGGAAGGCACCATGAATAAAATGTGAACCACCATCAGTCAGTAAATATCTAGGGACTCCAAACCTCGGGAAAATAACTTCTTTAAGCATCTTAATAGAGGTGTTATGATCAGCACTACTAGTTGGAATAGCTTCTACCCACTTAGTAACGTAATCAACAACAACTAAAATATGTGTATACCCATTAGAGGCAGGAAATGGTCCCATATAATCAAAGCCCCAAACATCAAATGGTTCAATAACAAGTGAATAATTCATAGGAATTTCTTGATGCCTACTAATATTACCAATTCTTTGACATTCATCACAAGACAAGAAAAACTTACGGGCATCCTTGAAGAGAGTAGGCCAATAAAAACCGCATTGCAATACCTTGTGTGCAGTTCTATCTCCAGCATGGTGTCCTCCATAAGCCTCGGAATGACACTTGCGTAGGATCTGTTCCTGTTCATGCTCAGGTACACAACGTCTAATAATACCATCTGCTCCTTCTTTATAAAGATGTGGGTCATCCCAAAAGTAATGTATCAAATCATAGAAGAACTTTTTCTTTTGGTGGTATGTGAAACTAGGTGGTATAAATTTAGCAACAATATAATTAGCATAATTAGCATACCATGGAGTAGTTCGAGAAGCATTTATGACATTTAATTGTTCATCAGGAAAGCTATCATCAATAAGTAGTGGGTCATCAAGAACATTTTCTAACCTAGACAAGTTGTCTGCAACAGGGTTCTCAGCTCCCTTTCTATCAATAATATGCAAATCAAATTCTTGTAGCAGGAGAACCCATCTAATAAGTCTAGGTTTAGCATCTTTCTTTTCCATAAGGTATTTAATAGCAGCACGATTAGTGTGAATAGTTACTTTAGAATCAACAAAATAAGGTCTGAACTTATCACAAGCAAAAACAATTGCTAAAAATTCTTTTTCAGTAGTAGCTAATTTCTCTGGGCATTGTCTAGAGTTTTACTAGCATATTGAATAACATTTAATTTCTTATAAACTCTTTGCCCTAGAACAACACCTTCAACATAATCACAAGCATCACACATAATTTCAAAGGGTAAATTCCAATCAGGTGGCTGAACAATAAGTGCAGAAATCAATGCTTTCTTAAGTATTTCAAATGCTTCTACACAATCATCATCAAAGACAAAAGGAATATCTTTTGTAATAGATTAGTCAGAGGCCGGGAAATTTTTGAGAAGTCCTTAATGAACCTCCTATAAAAAACGGCGTGACCGAGGAAGCTTCTTATACCTTTAATGTCCTTGGGACATGGCATCTTATCAATAGCATCAACTTTAGCTTTATCAACTTCAATGCCTCTTTCAGAAATTTTATGCCCCAAGACAATACCTTCATTAACCATAAAGTGGCATTTCTCCCAATTCAGAACAAGATTAGTTTCTTCACATCTCTGCAAAACTCGATCAAGGTTGCTTAAGCAATCATCAAAAGAGGATCCATAAACGGAGAAATCGTCCATGAAAACCTCACATACCTTTTCACAAAAGTCAGAGAATATAGCCATCATGCATCTTTGAAAGGTAGCAGGTGCATTACATAGACCAAAAGGCATACGTCTATAAGAAAAAGTACCAAAAGGGCAAGTAAGAGTGGTCTTTGATTGATCATCAGCTGACACAGGTATTTGAGAGAAGCCAGAGTAACCATCTAGAAAGCAAAAATGTGTATGTTTGGATAATCTTTCTATCATTTGATCAATAAAAGGTAAAGGGTAATGATCTTTTTAGTAGCCTTATTTAATTTGCGGAAATCAATTACCATCCTATAACCTGTAATAATTCTTTGCGAGATCAATTCATCTTTATCATTAGGAACACCAGTAATACCTCCCTTCTTAGGGACACAATGGACATGACTTACCCACTTACTATCAGGAACGGGATAAATTATACCTGCCTCAAGGAGCTTTAATATTTCCTTTTTACCACTTCTTTCATCTTAGTATTCAGCCGTCGTTGGTGATCAATAACTGGTTTGGCATCTTCCTCCAAATTAATTTTGTGTTGACATAGAGTGGGACTAATGCCCTTAAGATCACCAAGAGTATATCCAATAGCAGCACAGTGCTTCTTCAGAGTTTTCAATAATTTCTCTTCCTCCTTCTCTAAAAGGTTAGCACTAATAATAAGAGGATATTTTTTTCATCAAGATAAGCATATTTAAGAGTATCGGGTAATGGTTTAAGCTCAAACACGGGATCACCCTTGGGTGGAGGAGGATCCCCTAGGATTTCAATAGGCAAATTGTGATTCAGAATGGGTCCTTGTTTAAAGAATACTTCATCTATTTCCCTTCTTTCATTCATGAACATATCATTTTCATGGTCTAGCAAATATTGTTCTAATGGATCAGTAGGATGCATGGCAATAGAAGCAAGACCAATAATTTCATCTTTACTAGGAAATTATTTATATGGGGTTGTCTACGAAATTTAGCAAAATTAAACTCATGATACATATCCCCAAAACCAACAGAAACAATATCCTTATTGTAGTCTATCTTAGCATTGACAGTATTTAAGAAGGGTCTATCAAATATAATGGGACAAAAGCTATCTTGTGGGGAACCAAGAACAAGAAAATCAGCAGGATATTTAACCTTCCCACACAAGACTTCAACATCTCTAACAATCCCAACGGGTGAAATAGTATCTCTATTGGCAAGCTTAATGGTAACATCAATATCTTCTATCTCAGCTGGTGCAATATCATGCATAATTTATTTGTATAAGGAAATAGGTATTGAACTTGCACTAGCACCCATATCACATAAGCCATGATAGCAATGATCTCCTATTTTAACAGAAATAACAGGCATGCCTACAACATGTCTATGTTTATTTTTAGTATGAGGCCTAGCAATTCTAGCAGCTTCATCACAGAAGTAAATAACATGCCCATCAATATTATCGGCCAAGAGATCTTTAACCATAGCAATTTTAGGTTCAACTTTAATTTTCTCAGGGGGTTTATGTGTCTTAATATTACTTTTGTTGACCACAGTTGAAGCTTTAGCATGATTCTTTATTCTAATAGGGAAAGGTGGTTTCTCAACATAAGCAGTAGGAACAACATGATCATTATAAGTGATAGTCTTTTCTTCAACTTTAATAGGTGCAACTACTTTTACATCAATGGGAGGATTATATTTAAACCACTTATCCTTAGGGAGATCAACATGAGTAGCAAAGGATTCATAGAAAGAAGCTACTATCTCAGAGTCAAGTCCATATTTAGTGCTAAATTTATGGAAAACATCGGTATCCATAAAAGATTTAACACAATCAAACTTAGGTGTTATACCTGACTCCTTACCTTCGTCGAGATCCCAATCTTCAGAGTTGCATTTAATTCTTTCTAATAAATTTCATTTGTATTCAATAGTCTTCATCATAAAGGAACCAGTACAAGAAGTATCGAGCATGGGGTGATTGTTGTCAGAAAGCCGAGCATAAATTTTTTGAATGATCATTTCTCTTGAGAGCTCATGATTGGGGCATGAATATAACATTGACTTAAGCCTCCCCCAAGCTTGAGCGATGATTTCTCCTTCGTGAGGCCAAAAATTATATATATAATTACGATCTCGATAAACAAGATGCATAGGATAAAACTTCTGATGGAATTCCAATTTCAACCGTTTGTAGTCCCATGACCCCTTATCATCACATAGCCTATACCATGTCAATGCTTCTCCCTTCAAACATAAAGGGAATACCTTCTTATTGATAACATCATCGGGCATACCTGCAAGCTTAAATAATCCACAAACTTCATCCACATAGATTAAGTGTAAGTCGGGATGCAATGTTCCATCTCTTGCAAAAGGATTAGCTAGCAGTTTCTCTATCATACCCGAAGGAATTTCGAAGTAAACATTTTCATTTTCAGTAGGTTCATCAGGTCGAGGAGCAACTATTTTCTCTACCAGTCGGGGTGAAGATACCCCGAACAAGCCACTCAAAGGATTACATTCCATAGTAACAAGTGACAGTAAATTTCAGCATACTATATAAATTTTTCCTTACCAAATTCCACCTACCAAAGGCACTTCACTCCCCGGCAACGGCGCCAGAAAAGAGTCTTGATGACCCACAAGTATAGGGGATCTATCGTAGTCCTTTCGATAAGTAAGAGTGTCGAACCCAACGAGGAGCAGAAGGAAATGATAAGCGGTTTTCAGCAAGGTATTCTCTGCAAGCACTGGAATTATCGGTAACAGATAGTTTTGTGATAAGGTAATCGATAACGAGTAGCAAGTAATAAAAGTAAATAAGGTGCAGTAAGATGGCCCAATCCTTTTTGTAGCAAAGGACAAGCCGGGACAAACTCTTATATGAAGGAAAGCGCTCCCGAGGACACATGGGAATTATCGTCAAGCTAGTTTTCATCACGATCATATGATTCACGTTCGGTACTTTGATAATTTGATATGTGGGTGGACCGGTGCTTGGGTTCTATCCTTACTTGGACAGACATCCCACTTATGATTAACCCCTATTGCAAGCATCTGCAACTACAACAGAAGTATTAAGGTAAACCTAACCATAGCATGAAACATATGTATCCAAATCAGCCCCTTATGAAGCAACGCATAAACTAGGGTTTAAGCTTCTGTCACTCTAGCAACCCATCATCTACTTATTACTTCCCAATGCCTCCCTCTAGGCCCAAACAATGGTGAAGTGTCATGTAGTCGACGTTCACACGACACCACTAGAGGGATGACAACATACATCTCATCAAAATATCGAACGAATACCAAATTCACATGACTACTAATAGCAAGACTTCGCCCATGTGCTCAGGAACAAACGTAACTACTCACAAAGCATATTCATGTTCATAATCAGAGGGGTATTAATATGCATAATGGATCTGAACATATGATCTTCCACCAAGTAAACCAACTAGCATCAACTACAAGGGGTAATCAACACTACTAGTAACCCTCAGGTACCAATCTGAGGTTTGGATACAAAGATTGGATACAAGAGATGAACTAGGGTTTGAGATGAGATGGTGCTAGTGAAGATGTTGATGGAGATTGACCCCCTCCTGATGAGAGGATCATTGGTGATGACGATGGTGATGATTTCCCCCTCCCGGAGGGAAGTTTCCCCGGCAGAACAGCTCCGCCGGAGCCCTAGATTGGTTCCGCCAAGGTTCCGCCTCGTGGCGGCGGAGTCTCATCCTGAAAGCTTGCTTGCGGTTTTTTCCTTGACGAAAGACTCCATATAGCAGAAGATGGGCATCGGAGGGCCACTAGGGGGCCCACGAGGCAGGGGGGCGCACCCAGGGGGTAGGGCGCGCCCCCACCCTCGTGGCTAGGGTGTGGCCCCCTCTGGAACTTCTTGCGCTTAGTATTTTTTATATATTCTATAAATAGCTTCCGTAAAGTTTCAGGGCTTTTGGACCTGTGCAGAATAGGTCTCTAATATTTGCTCCTTTTCCAGCCCAGAATCCCACCTGTCGGTATTCTCCCTCTTCATGTAAACCTTGTAAAATAAGAGAGAATAGGCATAAGTATTGTGACATAATGTGTAATAACATCCCATAATGCAATAAATATCGATATAAAAGCATGATGCAAAATGGACGTATCACCTACTAGATTGATCTTTCTTGCAATGGGAGAAGTGCTTAGCTTTTGGTTCAATCTTGTGGTGTCCTTTCCTAGTGACAGTAGGGGCAGCAAGGCACGTATTGTATTGTTGTTATCGAGGATAAAAAGATGGGGTTTATATCATATTGCTTGAGTTTATCCTTCTACATCATGTCATCTTGCTTAATGCGTTACGATACATCTGCAACGTATCTATAATTTTTTATCGTTCCATGCTATTATATTATCTGTTTTGGATGTTTAATGGGCTTTAATATGCTCTTTTATATTATTTTTGGGACTAACCTATTAACCGGAGCCTGATACGTCTCCAACGTATCTATAATTTTTGATTGTTCCATGCTATTATATATTCTATTTTGGATGTTTAATGGGCTTATTTATACGCTTTTATATTATTTTTGGGACTAACCTATTAACCGGAGGCCCAGCCCAAATTGCTGTTTTTTGCCTATTTCAGTGTTTCACAGAAAAAGAATATCAAACAGAGTCCAAACGGAATGAAACCTTCAGGAGCGTGATTTTTGGAACAAACGTGATCCAGAGGACTTGGAGTGGACGTCAAGCAACCAACAAGGAAGCCACGAGGCAGGGGGGCGTCTACCCCCTGGGCGCGCCCTCCACCCTCGTGGGCCCCTCGTGGCTCCACCGACCTACTTATTCCTCCTATATATACCTACGTACCCTGAAAACATCAGAGGGCACCACCAAAACCTAATTCCACCACCGCAACCTTCTGTACCCGTGAGATCCCATCTTGGGGCCTTTTCCGGCGCTCCATCGGAGGGGGCATTGATCATGGAGGGCTTCTACATCAACACCATAGCCTCTCCGATGATGTGTGAGTAGTTTACCTTAGACCTTCGGGTCCATAGTTATTAGCTAGATGGCTTCTTCTCTCTCTTTGGATCTCAATACAAAGTTCTCCTCGATTCTCTTGGAGATCTATTTGATGTAATCTTCTTTTGCGGTGTGTTTGTCGAGATCCGATGAATTGTGGGTTTATGATCAAGATTATCTATGAACAATATTTGAATCTTATCTGAATTCTTTTATGTATGATTGGTTATCTTTGCAAGTCTCTTCGAATTATCAGTTTGGTTTGGCCTACTAGATTGATATTTCTTGCAATGGGAGAAGAACTTAGCTTTGGGTTCAATCTTGTGGTGCTCGATCCCAGTGACAGTAGGGGAAACGACACGTATTGTATTGTTGCCATCGAGGATAAAAAGATGGGGTTTATATCATATTGCATGAGTTTATCCCTCCACATCATGTCATCTTGCTTAAAGCGTTACTCCGTTCTTATGAACTTAATACTCTAGATGCATGCTGGATAGCGGTCGATGTGTGGAGTAATAGTAGTAGATGCAGGCAGGGACGGTCTACTTGTCACGGACGTGATGCCTATATACATGATCATACCTAGATATTCTCATAACTATGCTCAATTCTATCAATTGCTCGACAGTAATTTGTTCACTGATACGTCCATTTTGCATCATGCTTCTATATCGATATTTATTGCATTATGGGCTGTTATTACACATTATGTCACAATACTTATGCCTATTCTCTCTTATTTTACAAGGTTTACATAAAGAGGGAGAATGGCGGCAGCTAGGATTCTGGGCTGGAAAAGGAGCAGATATTAGATACCTATTCTGCAAAGCTCCAAAAGTCCTGAAACTTCACGGAAGCTATTTTCAGAATATATAAAAATACTGAGCGCAAGAAGTTCCAGAGGGGGACCACACCCTGGCCACGAGGGTGGGGGGCGCGCCCTACCCCCGGGCGTGCCCCCTGCCTCGTGGCCCCTGGTGGCCCTCCGATGCCCATCTTCTGCTATATGCAGTCTTTCGTTGAGGAAAAAATCATAAGCAAGCTTTCGGGATGAGACTCTGCCGCCACGAGGCGGAACCTTGGTGGAACCAATCTAGGGCTCTAGCGGAGCTATTCTGCCGGGGACACTTCCCTCCGGGAGGGGGAAATCATCGCCATCGTCATCACCAACGCTCCTCTCATCGGGAGGGGGCCAATCTCCATCAACATCTTCACCATCACCATCTCCTCTCAAACCCTAGTTCAGCTCTTGTATCCAATTCTTGTCTCTAAGTCTGGGATTGGTACCTGTAGGTTCCTAGTAGAGTTGATTACTCCTCGTAGTTGATGCTAGTTGATTTATTTGGTGGAAGATCATATGTTCAGATCCTATATGCATATTAATACCCCTCTAATTATGAACATGAATATGCTTTGTGAGTAGTTACATTTGTTCCTAAGGACATGGGAGAAGTCTTGCTATTAGTAGTCATGTGAATTTGGTATTCGTTCGATATTTTGATGAGATTTATGTTGTCTCTCCTCTAGTGGTGTTATGTGAACGTCGACTACATGACACTTCACCATTATTTGGGCCTAGAGGAAGGCATTGGGAAGTAATAATTAGATGATGGGTTGCTATAGTGACAGAAGCTTAAACCCTAGTTTATGCATTGCTTCGTAAGGGGCCGATTTGGATCCATATGTTTCATGCTATGGTTAGGTTTACCTTAATACTTCTGTTGTAGTTGCGGATGCTTGCAATGGGGGTTAATCATAAGTGGGATGCTTGTCCAAGTAAGGACAGTACCCAAGCACCGGTCCACCCACATATCAAATTATCAAAGTACCGACCGCGAATCATATGAACGTGATGAAAACTAGCTTGACGATAATTCCCATGTGTCCTCGGGAGCGCTTTCTTCTATATAAGAGTTTGTCCAGGCTTGTCCTTTGCTACAAAAAGGATTGGGCCACCTTTCTGCACTTTATTTACTTTATTTACTTGTTGCTCGTTACAAATTATCTTATCACAAAACCATATGTTATCTATAATTTCAGTGCTGGCAGAGAATACCTTGCTGAAAACCACTTATCATTTCCTTCTGCTCCTCACTGGGTTCGACACTCTTACTTATCGAAAGGACTATGATAGATCCCCTATACTTGTGGGTCATCAAGACTCTTTTCTGGCGCCGTTGCCGGGGAGTAAAGCGCCTTTGGTAGGTGGAATTTGGTAAGGAAAAATTTATATAGTGTGCTGAAATTTATTGTCACTTGTTACTATGGAAAGTAATCCTTTGAGGGCTTGTTCGGGGTATCTTCACCTTGACCAGTAGAGTAAAGAGTTGCTCCTCAACCTACTGAACCTGATGAAAATGAAAATGTCTACTTTGAAACTCCATCGGGTATGATAGAAAAACTGCTAGCTAATCCTTTTGCAGGAGATGGAACATTACATCCTGATGAGCACCTAATATATGTGGATGAAGTTTGTGGATTATTTAAGCTTGCAGGCATGCCCGATGATGTTATCAAGAAGAAGATATTCCCTTTATCTTTGAAGGGAGATGCATTGACATGGTATAGGCTATATGATGATATGGGATCATGGAACTACAAATAATTGAAATTGGAATTTCATCAGAAGTTTTATCCTATGCATCTTGTTCATTGTGATCTCAATTATATATATAATTTTTGGCCTCGTGAAGGAGAAAGCATCGCTCAAGCTTGGGGGAGGCTTAAATCAATGTTATAGTCATGCCCCAATCATGAGCTCTCAAGATAAATGATTATCCAAAAAATTTATGCTCGGCTTTCTGATAACAATCGCACCATGCTCGATACTTCTTGTGCTGGCTCTTTTATGATGAAGACTATTGAATTCAAATGGGATTTATTGGAAAGAATTAAATGCAACTCTAAAGATTGGGATCTTGACGAAGGTAAGGAGTCAGGTATGACACATAAGTTTGATTGTGTTAAATATTTTATGGATACCGACGTTTTCCGTAAATTTAGCACTAAATATGGACTTGACTCTGAGATAGTAGCTTCTTTCTGTGAATCTTTTGCTACTCATGTTGATCTCCCTAAGGATAAGTGGTTTAAATATCATCCTCCCATAGAAGTAAAAGTAGCTGCACCTATTAAAGTTGAAGAAAAGACTATCACTTATAATGATCCTATTATTCATACTGCTTATGTTGAGAAACCACCTTTTCCTGTTAGGATAAAAGATCATGCTAAAGCTTCAACTGTGGTTCGTAAAAGCAATATTAGAACCTATACACCTCCTGAGCAAGTTAAAGTTGAACCTAATATTGCTATTGTTAAGGATCTCTTGGCTGATAATATTGATGGGCATGTTATTTATTTCTGTGATGAAACTGCTAGAATTGCTAAACCTTGTGCTAAAGATAAACATAGACCTGTGGTAGGCATGCCTATTATTTCTGTTAAAATAGGAGATCATTGTTATCATGGCTTGTGTGATATGAGTGCTAGTGCTAGTGCAATACCTATTGACTTATACAAAGAAATTATGCATGATATTGCACCTGCTGATTTAGAAGATATTGATATCACAATTAAACTTGCCAATAGAGATACTATTTCACCAATTGGGATTGTTAGGGATGATGAAGTCTTGTGTGGGAAAACTAAATATCATGCTGATTTTCTCGTTCTTGGTTCCCCACAAGATAGCTTTTGTCCCATTATATTTGGTAGACCCTTCTTAAACACTGTTAATGCTAGGATAAACTGCGAAAAGGATGTTGTTACTATTGGTTTAGGTGATATGTCTCATGAGTTCAACTTTTCTAAATTTCCTAGACAACACCGTGAAGAGGAATTGCCTAGTAAAGATGAAATTATTGCTCTTGCTTCTCTTGCCGTACCTCCTAGTGATCCTTTAGAACAATATTTGCTAGACCATGAAAATGATATGTTTATGAATGAAAGAAGGGAAATAGATGAAGTGTTCTTTAAACAGGGACCTATTCTGAAACACAATTTGCCTGTTGAAATCTTAGGGGATCCTCCTCCACCCAAGGGTGATCCCGTGTTTGAGCTTAAACCATTGCTTGATACTCTTAAATATGCTTATCTTGATGAAAAGAAGATATATCCTGTTATTATTAGTGCTAAACTTTCAGAGAAGGAGGAAGAAAAATTATTGAAAACTCTGAAGAAGCACAGTGCTGCTATTGGATATACTCTTGATGATCTTAAGGGCATTAGCCCCACTCTATGTCAACACAAAATAAATTTGGAGAAAAATGCCAAACCAGTTATTGATCACTAACGACGGCTGGATCCTAAGATGAAAGAAGTGGTAAGAAAAGAAATACTAAAGCTCCTTGAGGCAGGTATAATTTATCCCGTTGCTGACAGCCAGTGGGTAAGTCCTATCCATTGTGTTCCTAAGAAGGGAGGTATTATTGTCGTTCCTAATGATAAAGATGAATTGATTCCGCAAAGAATTATTACATGTTATAGGATGGTAATTGATTTCCACAAATTAAATAAGGCTACAAAAAAAGATCATTACCCCTTACCTTTCATCGATCAAATGCTAGAAAGATTATCCAAACATACACATTTTTGCTTTCTAGATGGTTATTCTGGTTTCTCTGAAATACCCGTGTCAACTGATGATCAATCAAAGACCACTTTTACTTTCCCTTTCGGTACTTTTGCTTATAGATGTATGCCTTTTGGTTTATGTAATGCACATGCTACCTTTCAAAAATGCATGATGGCTATATTCTCTGACTTTTGTGAACAGATTTGTGAGGTTTTCATATATGATTTCTCCGTTTATGGATCCTCTTTTGATGATTGCTTAAGAAACCTTGATCGAGTTTTGCAGAGATGTGAAGAAACTAACCTTGTCTTGAATTGGGAGAAGTGCCACTTTATGGTTAATGAAGGTATTGTCTTGGGCATAAAATTTCTAAAAGGGGCATTGAAGTTGATAAAGTGTAACATCCCTAATTTTCAATTTGGAATGTTATACATTAGATCATCAATGCATATCATATTTTTATTTGCTTCTGGCTCGATCCTAGAAATTCTATGCAACTCAAAGACCCTCGGAGAGAGTTGGGGATTTCATGATTTTCATATTTGAGTTTTCTCAAATTTTGAAAATAGGGTCATTTGATTTTATTTATTTTATCTTCAATTATTTCTATTTCAAAAATATGAGAGAGTGAATAAAATGACTTTCCCAAAATAAAGAAATGTTGAGGATTTAATAATAAAATCAAATAAGATTTTATTTTGGAGTTATTTGCTGTTTTATTTTGTATTTAGGAAAAATGCGTGTTTTTCAAAATTGCATTTAGGCCCCAAATAAATGTTCATCCTGTTTGACTTGATTTTAGAAGCCGGGGTAAATTTAGTTTGGGATTTTTGGAGTCCGTTTAGTATTTCTTTTATTTGTTTTTCTGCGCGTAATTATTAAAAAAAACGAAACCGACTTT
>NC_057797.1:142926957-142937655 GCF_018294505.1 Triticum aestivum
GCCGCACCACGGCCCCGCACCGCCGCCGCCGAGGTTGGCCCCGCCGCCGCCGAGGTTGGCCCCGCCGCCGCCGAGGTTGGCCCCGCCGCCACCGCCGGTTTTTCCTAGAAAACCATTTGGTTTTCGCCGGTTTTCGATCGGTTTTTTTAGATCCGTTTTTTTAGATAGATTGATTTTTTTCAGTTTAGTTTATTTAGCGAGCATTCGCTCATTCGTTCGTTTTAACGAACGCGTTCATCGTTTAGTTCCAGATAATGAACGTTCGTTCGTTAATCTGTTTGTTGTTTTTCTTTTTCTCGTATTTTCCGCGATTATTTCTGATCGCGATTTCTGATCCGATTTTCGTTCTAGTATAACTTTTCGCTCGTTTATCAGAATCAGGCGACTCATGCGCCTAGAGTTTCATCTCGAAACGCTCTTTCCGTTTAGCCAACTCAAACAAGTTTTTGCCTTTGTAAAATTTGACTTAGATCCAGATTAGTAAACGAAGCTTGTTTCTTTCGCCGTTTGACTTTCGTTGTTTCATTCGATTTGATTCTTTTTGCAAACTGGAGTTCTTAAGTTGAACTTTCTGGTTATATCTCTTATTTGAGTTTTACCCGTGCATTAGATGAGTACTTATTGTATGGTTGTTTGTTTACAATAGAGTACCCGGAGTGCGTCGCTTGCTACTTCCAATCGCTAGGTTTCGCGGATCATCAGCAAGGCAAGTAATACTTTGATCATACCTCCTACTACCCAGTTTTTATTGCATTAGATCAATCCTGAAACATTGCATGTTTAGGACCTAATTAAATTGTGGGTTGGGTAGTAGATGTGGTAGTACCTATTACCTGTTTTATTATCAAACCCTTGGGAGTTACTTCTACGTTGTTTATATTGCCATGCTATGCTAGTAGACGTGGATTGGGTGAGTGTATCCATGACAGATGTGAGATTGTTAAATTAATGGTTTATTTAAGGTGGCAACTCAAACACACATCTGGGTGGATTGAGGCACCTGGGTATTCCAACGATTGCCTGTTTTTCTTTATGGACCGCCACCCAAGCTCAAAGGGATCATGAGATCATTCATACTAGAAACTTTCATGTGCAGCCCCAAGCTACTATGGGCTCTAGCATAGTTGATTAAGTCATGCAAACTCTTACAGTGGTAGACTAGCAGATGTAGGGGAAAGTAGGTGTAACGGTCTACCCGTTCGTATGGTGCTAGCATTTCTGAAAGACTATGTCACGGTCATCCGTTTCTCAAACACCATGTAGTGCGAGAATCCCAACGGAGGAGATCGAGTCTTGTGGGGAAAAGTGCGCAAACTCTGCAGAGTGTATAAACTAATCATGGTTAGCCGTGTCCCCGGTTATGGACAACTTGAGTATCTAGCACTTGGATTATCACGTGAATCTCATCATGTTACTCTAATTAATTTTGTTGGGTTTTAATGATGATGCTTAATTGGGATTGAGAGGGTGTCTACACTCTCAATGTTTAACAACTACCATGATAGTTAAATAAAATTTATTCCTTTGCAGTAGGAAAAAATTGGCTTTACGCAAAACTGTAACCATAGAGCTTTCCACCAGCCAAATATGCATGTAGTATAGCCTTATTCATTCATTACTCTCTATGTGTTACATTGACAGCATATTCCATGTGCTGACCCGTTTCGGGCTGCAACGTTCATGTTGTAGACTTTTCAGACGATGAGTAAGGTGCCTTTTAGGTTGGTATTCTATACTCAGTGATGCCGTTGGAGTTGATGGACTCACTTATCTTCCAAGCCTTCCGCTGTTATCGTTATTAGATGGCCTTAAGCCATATTTATTGTAATAAGTTCTCTTTTGAGACATTCGATGTACTAAGTGTGTGATTGCTACTCTGTTATAAATCCATTCAAGTACTGTGCGTGTCAGCATTACTGATCCAGGGATGACACTGAAGCGTAGAGATCAGACTGTTTGAGGTCTGGTCGCTACAAGATGGTATCAGAGCACACGCTGACTGTAGGACACGACCACTAAGCTAAAGCCCTAGATCACTACTCACTCTTCTCATTTCTGACTTATCATATTTTCTACTCTTTTAGGATGGCGGATGCAAGGAACAAGTTCACGCAACCGGATGAAGATACACCCTTTGGACGTCACTTGAAGGAAGTCACTAGATACCTGAACATTGGAGTACCAAGCTTCACCGGAACCTACAACACCACTTTACCTGAAGAGGAGCGCTGGATGATTCAAGTTCAAGTTCCAGGAAGGACGTTCATGCCAGTCACTGAGCCCATAGAGTTTTCCTTTGATGCACCAACCTGGAGTCTAGGAAAGAGCATGGCAGCTCACATCGCCATGGGACGTATTGGAGAAGTTTACCGCAATGATCTCAAGGATACTATCTACCAGATTTGTGGGAGCCGAGATGAGCACTAGGAGATGATCAGCACCAAGAAGGATAGATCAATCACAACTTTCATCCAGGAGTTAAACTAGCACATTCGACGTCGACAGCCTTAGGCTGCCCCGTAGGCAGCACCAGACAGGGGTGGAGGCGCCCGACGTCCACCATGACCCACTTGCTCCGGAAGCCTTCGATTCTCTTCCCATGCTTCGAGATGGCATTGGAATTGGAGTATGCGATGAAGCTCGCACATGCGGAGATATGGCCACCAGAAACCCGGAGGGAAAAATAGTGATGCAACAGGGCCACCGAGGGCTTTACCCCAATGTGAGCCTCACAGTAGTAAGCAAAAATCGCCAGGAGAAGAACAGAGTTGGGGTGGAGATGTAGAGCCTACAAGTTGTACTGGCGGAGAACAACAAAGAAGAACTCAGAGAAAGGAGGCACCAGACCAGCGACGATGGCACTCACAAAGAGCGGATAGAAGGTGCTCCCCTTGCATTCAGGCTGGTCAGAGCCGGCCTTGAGCACAGTCGCCCCCTTGCTGCCCCGCGCCACCGTCATCAGGCGCGTGAGGGCGAGGTTCTTCTCCGGCAGGTTCGGGGAATCCAGAGCCGGCGAGTACCAGACCTCAGTCAGGGACTTGCGAGGCGCCATGGTGTGCCGGACGAGGAGGATTGAGACAGATCTGGAGGATTTCGGGAGCAGGAAGGAGGAGAGCGAGAAAGGGTGTCTGGGGCGAGGCGAACGAGAACAAAGCAAGTAAGTCTAGCCCGGGCACCTCTTTTGTCAGATGGACAGTTGCCGAAGCGTCATGGGAAGCGCCGACGCCCACGTCCAATCAATCGCCACGCGGCGCCCAAGGCCGCAGGCTATTGGGGCCCGCGGCGCTTCGCGCTTGCCTCTTCGCTTCCCAGCTAGGCCAAGCCCGGGCGCGCCTTCGGCCTGGGGGCTACTGTTGGTGTTCTGGGAACGGGGGTCCCCAGACTTTTGCCTGTGGCGTGGCTCAAGTGGGGGCCCAACGCGGCCCATCTTTATCAGCTCAAGCTCAAGACCCTCGCGAGGGGCCAAGCCTCGCGGGGCGGACGATAGAAAGCTTCCTTAGAGGTAGCCTCATCAGGCAGGATCGCGAGGAGGCGGAGAGATCAAGGCAGGGGTACCTCGCGAGGAGCCCGTGACTCAAGCCATGACGATCGAGACCAGGCGGGCGCCGGCCTGCGCAGTGTCCTTGTTTCCCCTTTGGTGCAAAGGGGGCAAGCACAGGCCAAGGCATCGGGCAAAGGTTACCATTCCGGTGCAACAAGACCAAGACCAAGACCAACAGAGCGGTAGGACGGAGGTCACCATGGAGCCCAAGATGGCGTCATCACCAGTGCTTTTGGCAGTCGAATACCACCTTTGGTCAGGATAACTTGTACTAGATGTTCCCCTCCAAAATGGCCAATTGTTGACGCCCTTCCCGCTCATTATTTGGGGAGAGGCCCAGGGCCTCTATAAATAGAGCTAGCCACCATAGAGTGGGGGGATAGACACCTAGACAACTAGAGATCTCGTAGAACCCCAGCAGAGAGAGAGAGAGATAGAGAGGCGACTGAGCTCATCAAAGCAGTTCGTCGCACCAGCTCAAGAACACCTCTTGCGAGGCTGTTCTTCCCTTGTACTATTCGTCATCAGCCCCTGAGGCAATCCACCACACCACACACTGTACTAGGGTATTACACCATAACGGTGGCCCGAACCAGTATAAACCTCATGTCCCTTATGTTGTTCATTGTTTCCAGCTTAGATCACGCGAGGAGATTGGACGTAGATCGGCAGGGGAGAGATCTCCGTGCACACCCCAGTGTTCGAACCTCAAGGGTCTGTCGAAACCCGAAATCCGACAGTATAGCCTTATTCTTTCATTACTCTCTATGTGTTACATTGCCAACATATTCCATGTGCTGACCCGTTTCGGGCTGCAACGTTCATGTTGCAGACTTTTCAAACAACGAGTAAGGTGCCTTTTAGGTCGTGGTTCTATACTCAGTGATGCCGTTGGAGTTGATAGACTCACTTATCTTCCAAGCCTTCCGCTGTTATCGTTATTAGATGGCCTTAAGCCATATTTATTGTAATAAGTTCTCTTTTGAGACATTTGATGTACTAAGTGTGTGATTGCTACTTTGTTATAAATCCATTCAAGTACTGTGCGTGTCAGCATTACTGATCCATGGATGACACTGAAGTGCAGAGATCAGACTGTTTGAGGTCTGGTCGCTACAAGATGGTATCAGAGCACACGCTGACTGTAGGACACGACCACTAAGCTAAAGCCCTAGATCACTACTCACTCTTCTCATTTCTGACTTCTCATCTTTTCTACTCTTTTAGGATGTCGGATGCAAGGAACAAGTTCACGCAACCGGATGAAGATACACCCTTTGGACGTCACTTGAAGGAAGTCACTAGATACCTGAACATCGGAGTACCAAGCTTCACCGGAACCTACAACGCCACTTTACCTGAAGAGGAGCGCTGGATGATTCAAGTTCAAGTTCCAGGAAGGACGTTCATGCCAGTCACTGAGCCCATAGAGTTTTCCTTTGATGCACCAACCTGGAGTCTAGGAAAGAGCATGGCAGCTCACATCGCCATGGGACGTATTGGAGAAGTTTACTGCAATGATCTCAAGGATACTATCTACCATATTTGTGGGCACCGAGATGAGCACTGGGAGATGATCAGCACCAAGAAGGATAGATCAATCACATCTTTCATCCAGGAATTAAACCAGCACATTCGACGTCAGGAGAACCAGATGTGCGCAGACATGATAGATCTGAAGAAGGCGAGGATAAGAATCATGGAACTGGAGGAAGAACTCAAGGCCACACGTGAAGATTACATGGAGGAAATCGAAGTATTAGTGGAGAAGAGTGACGACCTAATCAAGAAGAACGGAATATTCATGGGAGACCCTACACCGGTAGAAGAAGACGAAGAACCCAAGGAGATTCGCCCGGAAGACTACATCATCATCGACGACAACGACTCGGACCCAGACGATAGCGATGATGACTATGTTGATGAAGCTGGAGCAGATATCATGGAGTCTGCAACCGAAGAATATTTCTAGTAGGCCACCCCATCAGTAGTAGTATTCCACCATGTAAATAGAGTAGTCCGAGCACTTTTGTGATAGTTAGACCGATTGTATGCCTTCGTTTGATTGAATGAAGTGAATTGTTTGCAATTGCCTCATCTACATATGGGTAGTGTTTTCTCTCTAGACCTCTCTCTATTCTTAAATCTCATCTTTTCTAAACCCATCAGATGCCTCCGAGACGTGACCCCGGATTTACCTTCCCACCGGAGCTCACTCAGTTGATCCAGTAGCAGAATACGTTGATGCAGTTGCTAGTTCAGAATTAGAATCAGGGGAACAACAATAACCCACCACCACCACCACCACCTGTTGATCACTTAACCTGTTTTCTTAGGCTGAATCCGCCGGTGTTCTCCAGTAGCACCGAGCCTATAGTAGCAGATGATTGGCTCCGCAAGATAACAAGAGAGTTGACCACGGCAGGATGCACATATGCGGAAAAGTTAAATTTGCCGCGCATCAGTTGGATGGACGCGCAACATCATGGTGGGAGAATTTCACAGCCACTTACCCTATCGACACTATCACGTGGGACCAGTTTCAGCAGGCTTTCCGTACTGCTCATGTTTCAGCAGGAGCTATGGCCATGAAGAAGCATGAGTTTCGCAACTTGCGCCAAGGAGGACGGACAGTTGGCCAGTATGTGGATGACTTTAGTAAGCTAGCATGTTATGCCCCAGATGACGTTGCTACGGATGCAGCTAAGCAGGAGAAGTCTCTGGAAGGACTGAATGATGAGTTGAGCATGCAGTTGATGGTAGCAAGCTTCAACAACTACCAGGAGTTGGTAGATCGTGCTCTTGTGATTGAAGGGAAGCAGCATCAGATTGAGAACCATAAGAGGAAGTATGGACAAGGGAAGTACAATTCTGGAGCGCAGCTGAAGCCACATTTTACCCCTAAACCGGGAGGACCTTTTCAGCATACTCATGGAGGAGGAAGTTCGCATATCATAATGGCCCCAAGAATGGTAATGGAATGGAGGAAGCAACGACCAGAATCGTACCAACCCATCAACCCCAGCCAAGAGAGACCTGAGCCAAGTCACTTGCTTTAAGTGTTAGAAGACTGGACATTATGCCAATGAATGTCCTGAATCCCAGAGTGGAAATGGCAATGGAAGCTCTGGGAAGAAGCCGAACCCTTTCAACAGGGGACAGGTGAACCACGTAAACGTGGAGGAGGTTGAAGAACAGTCGGATGCAGTAATCGGTAAGTTTTTGGTTAAGTCTTTTACTGCAATCGTTCTTTTTGATACTGGTGCATCGCATTCATACATCTCATGGGGATTTGTGGATAAGTATAACCTGCCCACCAAGGTTCTTAGAACACCTATGCTAGTAAGCTCACCAGGAGCGGAGTATATGGCTAGTCGAGGGTGTTTTCAAGTGCCATTGAGTATAGGTAGGCATGTGTTTCCCTCAGATTTGATCATTTTGGAATCACAAGGTTTGGATGTAATTCTGGGAATGGATTGGCTGTCGATGTATGGAGGAAACATCGATTGCGCTAGTAAGTCGATTCTGCTTACCACCCCAGAAGGAAGAAGGATCAAGTATGTATCCCGACATGTGCCTAAGAGGACTCAAGTAAATTCCCTAACATGAGTTGTATAGGAGGAAGTACCGGTGGTAAAGGATTTTCCTGATGTATTTCCAGAGGAGTTGCCAGGCATGCCACCGGATAGAGACATTGAGTTTTTGATTGAGCTTTTGCCAGGCACAGGGCCAATATCTAAGAGACCATACAGGATGCCCACAAAGGATTTGGAGGAGATTAAGAAGCAGATTAAGGAGTTACTGGATAAAGGCTATATTCGCCCAAGTTCTTCGCCTTGGGGATCGCCAATACTTCTAGTGGAGAAAAAGGATGGATCGTTAAGGATGGTTGTCGATTATCGAGGATTGAATGAAGTAACAATCAAGAACAAGTACCCACTACCGATGATCAATGATCTGTTTGATTGATTGCAAGGAGCCAAGGTATTTTCCAAGATCAATCTGCGATCAGGATACCATCAGTTGAAGATTCGAGAACAGGATATACCTAAGACGGCTTTTACCACCAGGTATGGGCTGTATGAGTATACCGTTGTGTCATTTGGTCTAACTAACGCACCTGCCTATTTTATGAACATGATGAGTGTTTATGGAGTTTTGGATAAGTTCGTTGTAGTGTTCATTGATGATATTCTGGTTTACTCGAAGAATGAAGAGGAGCATAAGGAGCATTTGCATTTGGTACTTGGGAAGCTCAGAGAACATCAGTTATATGCCAAGTTTAGCAAATGTGAGTTTTGGTTGAAGGAAGTTGGATTCCTCGGACATGTTATATCCGGAGAAGGTATAGCAGTAGATCCCACCAAGGTTGACACTGTGACAAATTGGGAAGCCCCAACAACAGTTGGAGAAATCCAGAGTTTTCTGGGACTTGCAGGATACTACCGGAGATTCATTGAAAATTTCTCGAAGATTGCGAAGCCTATGACGGAGTTGTTGAAAAAGGATACCAAGTTCATATGGACTGAGGAATGTGAGGCCAGTTTCCAGGAGTTGAAGAAACGTTTGGTTACATCACCAGTGTTGATTTTGCCGGATTAGAACAAGGATTATGAGGTGTATTGCGACGCGTCACGTCGAGGACTTGGAGCAGTGCTTATGCAGGAGGGAAGAGTTGTTTCATATGCCTCACAATATCTTAAGCCTGATGAGTTAAATTATGCCACACATGATTTGGAGTTAGCAGCCATAGTGCATGCATTAAAGACTTGGAGACATTTTCTCATTGGAAACCATTGTGAAGTGTACACGGATCACAAGAGTTTTAAGTACATTTTCACGCAGAAGGAGCTAAATCTCAGGCAAAGGAGATGGTTGGAGCTCATCAAGGATTATGATATGAGATTGCATTATCACCCCGGAAAGGCTAACGTAGTAGCCAATGCGTTGAGCCGTAAGAGCCATGTCAACACACTAATGACGGGAGAATTACCGAAGGAGTTAGCCGAGGACCTTCGCGAGTTATGTTTGGAGATAGTTCCGAGAGGCTATGTAGCAGCATTGGAGATTCAGTCTACTTTGATGGATAAGATCAGAGAAGCTCAGAAGACTGACAAGGAGGTTGCCTCTATAAAGGAGAAGATGGGCAAAGGAAAAGTTAAAGGATTTCGTGAGGATGAGCACGATACCCTATGGTTTGAAGACCGTGTTTATGTGCCCAATGACCCGGAGATCAGGAAGTTAATTCTATAGGAGGCCCATGATTCACCATATTCGATTCATCCAGGAAATACCAAGATGTATTTGGATTTGAAGGATACTTTCTGGTGGACCGGAATGAAGAAGGATATTGCGGAGTATGTAGCAATTTGTGATGTATGTCAGAGAGTAAAGGCAGAGCATCACAAGCCAGCAAGATTGTTACAGCCATTGCCGACACCCGAATGGAAGTGGGATAAGCTAGGCATGGATTTTATTACAGAATTGCCCAGAACTCGTTCAGGCTATGACTCGATTTGGGTTGTAGTCGATCGTTTGACAAAGGTAGCTCATTTCATCCCAGTGAAGACTACCTACGCCAGTGCTAAGTTAGCAAAGATATACATGACCAGGATAGTATGTCTGCATGGAGTTCCAAGGAGTATTGTATCATATAGAGGAACCCAGTTTACCTCAAAGTTTTGGAATCAGTTGCATGAAACTTTGGGTACCAGGCTAGAGTTCAGTACAGCTTTTCATCCGCAGACAGATGGACAGACCGAGAGAGTCAATCAGATTTTGGAGGATATGTTGAGAGCTTGCGCGCTAGATTACAGATCCAGTTGGGACGACAATTTGCCATATGCAGAGTTTTCTTACAACAACAGTTATCAATCCAGTTTGAAGATGGCCCCTTTCGAAGCCTTGTACGAAAGGAGGTGCAGGACCCCATTGTCATGGGATGAAGTTGGAGACCGCAAGTTGTTTGGACCGGATTTGATTAAGGAGTCTGAACAGAAGGTGAAGTTGATTCGCGATAGGCTCAAGGTAGCCCAGTCCAGGCAGAAGAGCTGCACAGATTCTAAACGCAAGGAGATGGTTTACGAAGTCGGAGACCGGGTTTATCTTCGAGTATCTCCACTTCGAGGAGTTAAGCGCTTTGGAGTTAAGGGAAAGTTAGCGCCACATTTTGTAGGACCATACAAGGTTTTGGAGCGTATGGGAGAAGTAGCCTACAAGTTGGAATTGCCCGAAGGATTGTCAGGAGTTCACGATGTATTCCACGTTCCGCAGTTGAAGAAGTGCCACACAGAGATGGCTGATATACCGCTGAGAGATACAATGCCGCTGGAAGCGATTCAGTTGGACAGTGATTTGACCTATGAGGAGAAACCAGTCAAGATTCTCGAGTATGCCAACCGAGTCACCTGCAGCAAGGATATCAAGTTTTGCAAAGTTCATGGAGCCACCACACCGAGGATGAAGCCACCTGGGAACGAGAGGAAGATTTGCTGAAGGACCACCCTCACCTATTTTCTAGCCAACCCGAATCTCGAGGGCGAGATTCATCTTAAGGGGGGTAGGTTTGTAACATCCCAAATTTTCAATTTGGAATGTTATACATTAGATCATCAATGCATATCATATTTTTATTTGCTTCTGGCTTGATCCTAGAAATTCTACGCAACACAAGGACCCTCGGAGAGAGTTGGGGATTTCATGATTTTCATATTTGAGTTTTCTCAAAATTTGAAAATAGGATCATTTGATTTTATTTATTTTATCTTCAATTATTTCCATTTCAAAAATATGAGAGAGGGAATAAAATGACTTTCCCAAAATAAAGAAATATTGAGGATTTAATAATAAAATCAAATAAGATTTTATTTTGGAGTTATTTGCTATTTTATTTTGAATTTAGGAAAAATGCGCATTTTTCAAAATTGCATTTAGGCCCCAAATAAATGTTCATCCTGTTCGACTTGATTTTAGAAGCCGGGGAAAATTTATTTCGGGAATTTTGGAGTCCGTTTAGTATTTCTTTTATTTGTTTTTCTGCGCGTAATTATAAAAAAACGAAACCGACTTTGGGCCGTGTTCGGCCAGGACTCCTCCGGCCGGGCCTTTATATAGCGCCGACCCCGAGCCCATAAGCCCAAGCCGCCGCCCCGCACCGG